>NW_023593800.1:128935-145490 GCF_014839805.1 Manduca sexta
GTTTAAAATCTTCAATCTTGCTCTTGCTCGCTAAACATATTTTCTCCACTGTGTATGGACCCTCTGAAATAGAAATATTAATATAATTCATTATAACTTTGGCCTAAAACATAAATGCAAATTTTCAATGCCAAAAAACGAATACGATGTAATTTTTTAGAACTCAAATGAGGGTTGAGAATGAAGTGGCAAGTGGACAAAGTTTTATTTTCTGCAACATGTATAAATGTAATAATATGATAACATATAACTCATCCGTTCGAAGATGATAAAAGACCAAGGACTGTAGAAGAAACGCCACTCTTCAATCGGTTACGATATGTAAACATAAAATATATGGAAATGACGATATATTCTGTTGATAAGTCATTACCATACATTTTTTGTTTCAATTAACGACAACGATTTAACAAAGGCGTCGTGTTTTCCAGTCTAGCTCTCATGCGTATAAACACACGGGTTAGACTTGACTAAATAAAACTATTAGGTAGTTAGATATAGCTGTGAAAAACCAGACCAATATGAAACCAGTTTGGTAGGTATCCCGGAGTCTTCGCGCCGCTGCGATTGCTGCCCTGATAGAGAAGGGCAGCACTACTGCCAAACATATAGACGTGCTCTCCAGTACCTGTAATATTGCGTCTATGTCATAAGTGTTTAATTTGTACAAACCCAGCCAGATTTTTCTGTTTATCATTGTCAGCTAATGAATCAATAAACATCACATCAGAAAATTAGTAATATCGTGGCATTGCATGTGTTCGAGTAATATGACCGAACAGCTTAGTTAGCATAAACGGATGCGGCGCATTTACGTAACAATTGTATTTTTGCAGTAGCGTATTAGTTGTAAAACAGCCGATTACCGAGGCAGTTGATTCAGTTCGGTATCTCAGATTAACCTAACATTCATTTAACATTGAACATTAACATTAAGAGTGACGAACATTTACAAACATTAATTTGTGAAAGACATTAAATAAGTTACCGAACCTCAACATCTTATTAATTACACATTGCACCCTCGCTATTTACTCGCACAGCATGAGAAGTAAATTATCATTTTTAGGCCTTTCAAATAATAGACAGCATTTCTATAACATTAGTATCTTACAATTCAGATATTTTCACTTAATCAATTTCTTAGACATAATAATTTACCGATGATATATTATGTTTCTGCTCTTATTTCTTCTACAGATCAAAGAACAGCCACGATATGCACTAATTAGTGTTAATATGTTTCAGTATTACAACATACATTATGTCGTTAATGTTGGTAATGATTAAAATGTTAACTCGTAGAATCTAGTTCTTTAAGGCGTCTGATATTATTTTAAAAGCACCTAATATGGCAAATAATATTATTTTGTACATATTTGAGAAGTTGTCTATAGGAATTTCGAGGGTGTGTGTCTACTAATCCGCACTAGGCCAGCGTGGTGGACTAAGGCCTAATCCCTCAGTAGTAGAGTCGGCCCGTGCCCAATAGTGGGACAGTATATAATACAGAGCTAATATTATTATTTATTTATATATATTATTCTCTCTCCTATTTGGAGGTATTCGGGGCATGGGCTGAAGCCAAGTGCCATGAGAAATTATTATTAATATTATTTTTTTACCTTTAGATCCAAGGATATTTTTGTTACTGTAGGAATTCTTCAGAAAAGACACCCTGAAGTCCTGCGGGATATCTCTTGCTAATGGCACCGCATAGTGCCAGGAGCGATCTGTCAGCAACTCCCCTGAGTTTTTGTCATAAACTAAATTCTCACAGGTCCAGTATCCCAAGCCCATCATGAAAGCACCTTCCACCTGCAAAACACCGGAAACAAAATGTTCTGCCAGGCTTACGCAATAACCGCATTTGTCTTTAAGAACAGTATTTGAAAAGGTGAGGAGAATCTAACCAGTATATCGGTGTGGTTAAAGTTCAAATAGAAGAAGCTCAGTAAATGTTTGATAATTATAATATCCTTCTAAAATAATATAAATGTGGTAGTGTTATGCTGTACTTACTTGGCCGATATCAATCTCAGGACTAACGCTCTGTCCCACGTCCTGCAGTATGTCTACTCTGCGAATCTCCATCTCTCCCGTCAACACGTCCACTTCAGTTTCTGCTATAGCCACACCGAATATATTATACTGAATAGCATCGGCTATATTAACGAATGTGTGAACTTGTAATTCTATATTCTGTGCAAAATGCGGTTGCTATTAGTTCTTCCCAGGTCGGATTGACCAACGTAGTTTTGACTGGAGCCAATCTCAGTAACAGTTCTTCACAACACTTTGTTACACCAATCCCAATATTTTGAGAAGTGATACTAGCGCCAGATATAAGGTTGTTTGGCGTGAAGTTAGAATTGGTTGCTTTTATTTGTATTTTTTCTATAGGAATTTTGAGTATGTAAGCGCAAATTTGCACAGCTTTAGTATTCAGACCTTGGCCCATATCTATACCACCATGAATGATTACCACACTTCCATCCTCGTGGAAAACTGAAACAGTGACGTCAAAATATGGGTATCCAAAGGGAGTCCATCTCATCATAGTTATTCCTAGACCACGTTTCTTCCATCTGTTTTGAGAATTGAATTCTTTTGACGGCCACTTTTCGCTGACTGTAGTCGGCAGTTGTAGTCAGAGTTGTAGCCATTTCTTTTAAGTCACCGTAGTTGACTGTATCCAAGTTTGCTAATCTAACTTCCAGCGGATCTAAGTTCATCTCGTAAGAAATTTGTTCCATGACCTGTTCGATCATTGCAATATTTTCTAGTGTACCTGTTGGCAATAATATATCAAATATAAATGAACATATTATTAATAGTCTTCCTTCCTAATTATAATCATAATATTTTATTTGTATTGAATGTTGCTTCGAAACATAGGATGATAATATCAATAATTAATTTCATCAATTAACTTACCCTCATTTGCTTTGCACTTGCTTAACGTATATAGATGTTATATCTTAAAATGTAGTAAAATTCTATAATATACATAAACTAGGTGTTGCTCGCACCTTCCCGCTACAGAAGTCTCAGTAATTAACCGGAATAAATTTAGCGCATGTGTTTATTTAGAACATGTTCTATCCGTGTGTCAAATTTCGCTTAAATCCGTTCAGCTATTTGCATTTAGTTCTAACAAACCAGACAGTTTGACAAACTTTTAAAATTAGTAAGGTAACAATTATTGAACATTCCAGTCTAGTTTCTTAGCATATATATAGTACGTTAAATGAGCGGATGGATGAGTATACTAGTTACTCCTATTCACGTAGTAAGAAGATTGGTAGTATTATAAATAATTTGGGTTTAACAGCATACAAAGGCTAATTATGACTAATAGATTTGTTCTTGTTAAGATCAACCCTAGTTTCTAATAGAAGTTAACTCTAGCACTCAAATAAATGAATTTTAATTTTCTCACCAAATCGGCACTAATTCAAAATACTCTGTTGAATAAAATAAATAATTTGTTATTACCTGGTGCTCTGCACCATGTGGTTTTCGCAGTATCGGTGATGGTGTCGTAACAATCGACATTCCATTTTGAGCTGTCGTAGCAGTTGTTATACGATTCGGCACCAAGTAGCGAAAGTTTCTCGTTGATTATATGCCCATTGTCTTCATAGAGGAAGTAGTCCATGTATTGGATAACTCCATCGTTATTCACTGCAACCTAAAACATGGTTTGTTATTTTCTTTAGAGCTGTTTTTCTAGCTACCTGTTGGTCACCTAATGGTACGCGTTATAATTATATAATTCAAGGTGTTATTTATGTATAGATAGGAAATAAATAATGCCGATGGAATCTTGGTATGTTGCCAATGTTTGAAGAAACAAGTAAAAACTCGAAACGATAAAAACAGCAAACAGAAATATGAACTATTACTTTTGGTCGGGTTTTGTATGCTGTTAGTGTCATCTAGGCTATTCCCACCTATTCGAATTATTTTAAACACATGAAACTAGCTTTTATTACCTGAAAGTCTGTAGAGCATGGGAATCTCTTGCCTAGAGCCCTCATATTGCTAGTCATAGGTTGTATTAGCCGACACGGTTTGTTCAGCTTCAACGTGGCTAAGCTGCTCGCAACAGCAATGAGCATGCTTCGAGATATTTTGAAGCCAAATGATCCTCCTAGACGCCGCACGTGAATATCTATCCTAATTAAAGAATACCATAGTAAAAAACTTGATACTTTGCAAACTGTTGAGCAAAGGCCTCCAATTATTTGTAATATAAGTCAGCTAGATACACAACTCGCCATTTAGCTTATATTTCTAAATATATCTCCGCCAATCCTGACTAATATAGGTCAAAAAAAATTAGGGGACCAAGATTTCCTATTCTTAATCTAAGATTAGATTTCAAATAATTGTTATGTTAATTAATCCAATATTAAAAAAAAAGTACACAGTTAGCGAAAAACTAATCGTAGATAAAAAATGGTTCGTCAGCAGGCTTCAGAAAGCGGCTGCAGTGTTTGAAGTGTAATAGGAAGCTTCCAGAAAGGTCTGTCAGGCAAGTCGCAAATGTGTTAAATCAGATTTAGGTCAGGGCTCATGAAAGGCCTCTCCATTACACGAATTTCATGATGCCATAAGTAATCTGACGTGATGGCTATAGCATGTGGCCTGGCATTAAAAGAAGATCTGCCCGATAGTAAACATTACCTCTGCACTGTATCGCTCTTGGCGTTTGTAAACACGGAGACGACCATCGCAACATGATAGAGCGAACCGTGATTCGTCAGTACAAAGCACTGGCATCCACTATCGAAGTTGCCAATTAGCGTGATTTTGCGTGGACTGTCTGCGAGCTTGTCTATATTGAATAATAGACGCACAGCCCGAAATAGTCGGCGTGATCACAAATCTGCTACTATTAACCTATTTCCTACCGTCTAGTAAAACCGCCTAATTTTTATACCTGTAGCCTTCTTTAGTATACTTTGAAGTTCTCTTGACGTTGTAGTGCGGTTACGTAAAGCTCATTTGACGACGTAGCGATCATGCAAATGTTTAGGTTTTCTCATTCGACCTTGACCACGCCTTCGTGAGTATTCTCTCGACTCACGGTATCGCTTCTAAAGTTTTTGGATAATATAAGAGGCTAATCCTACATCATTTCTTAAATATGCATGATACGACCTTCTTCCATCAAAGCGATATATAGCGTCTTGTTGTTATTGAGAGTTTATAGACTGTCGGCCATTTTATTAAGAAATTTATTTATTTGTTTATTAAACACAAAACAGGTTATAATCATGAATGCATCATATTATGACATAAAAAATAATTCCTGGACTATAATTATAACCCAAAACACGTGTTCTAGAAAGTAAAAGTTAAATTATAGCAAGTATATATAAAACCACAGTTTGAGTACCCTTAGGTGAATGGAATAACAAGATTGATAGGTACAAGTGAACAATATGCGAGGTTAAGAGTTATGAATCTTTGAGGATATAGTGGATGTGTCGTTTGTAAGAATTGATGTTATTGTTAAATAAGTCTAAGTTAGGATAATCTTTACCATCAAAACGCTGATGCCCTTTTGTTTCTTAATTTTTCTACAACGCGTCTACATTATTGAGTGGCCAGTTATAATTAAAACCTTAAGCAAGAAGTTTAGTGCTACTTATAAAGTTGTATTTCCCTATTTGTTTTGAGATATTACGTTGATGACTTGAAAAGTAAAGGAATATTAATCAACAAACTTACTTATTGCATTTTAAGTTCAATGCTCTTGATAAAACCATCTGAGTGCCATCGATCCAATGCGTTGTCAGGTACAGAGCCAGTCCTTCCTCTGTCGGTGTCGTTACGCATGCCAGCGTTTCCATCATGTAATGGTATTGTGCGTAAATTACATTTTCTCCTTTGATCACTTTCTTTATATCAGACCCTTTGGTTGCAGCTTGAACGGACAAATATGAAGTGTTTCTTTTAGAGTCTTTTTTAGCATCTTTTATATCAAGAATTGGCTTTTTGACATTCCTATAAGTAGCCTGGACTAGTTTTGCAGCTCGTTTTGCAATGGATGGGGTTTCAGCAACGATCATGCCAATTGGTTGGTTGTAATATTTGACTTTTCCGCTGCAAAATATTTCCTCATCAGCCAAATACAATGTAAACCCAGTTGGCGTGAATGTGTTCTGTCCAGGTATATCTTTTGCAGAGTAAAATGCAATTACTCCTGGCATTTCCTAAAAAGAGTTTCAAAACTTTATTTCTATTACAGCAGTTTTTAAGATACAGAAGTATTTTTTTTTGTTAAGACACTCTTACTTATCATTATTATACGAGACACGTGTCTGTATTATTATATATATAAATAAATTTAGTCTCTGTATAAAGGGGTCCTGCATTTTTTAATTATAATTATAATCCACACCATGCAATTATAATATTTAATTTCTGATCGTTTATGAGCCGATTTTAAAGTTAAAACTGACACTGTAATAAAGCAGTATAAAGGTTTTATTATCACAGTATTGGATCACTTACTAGAGCGGCACTTGCATCTATGTCCACAATATCTCCTACAGCGACGGTGCTGAGAACTAACGCTGCGTGTACTTCATCGGTTATGGTTGGAATATCATCTACATACTTCGCTTCCCCAGCACATTGTACCTAATTGTAATGTAATGTAATGTAAAAAGAAAGAAAGAAGGTATTTCAAAATAATTGTAACAACATATTTTTATCTTTACTAAGAATAATAAAGATAAAAAATCTTGATACAAAGGGAATGTGGAAATAATATGATCTGGATGTAAATTACACAAATTAATATATTAATCTAATAAGTATGTTAGAAGATCAGCGTAAGAAGTTATTGTGTGCCCTTTCAATTGACTTCGGATAAATATCGAAATCACCCAAATATATTTAATATTCAACATGAATATTAAACGACACTCTTTGTTTGGGACTTAATATTGTGAAAAGTCCAATATCAGATTTATTTTATGCAAAGTTACTATAATTTTACTTAAGTGTATACATACCAACTCAAGTAGGCAGAGGTCTTAGAAATCTACATTTAAACAGCTATTTTAGGTCCCATATTTTGAGGGTAAGCCAGTTGTTTTCTACTTACCAATGCATCGACCTTAGGTATCGGTTGGTTTAGAGGCCACAAATCAGTATTAGTGTCAAACACTTGCCGAGATTCTGACACCGGTCGTGTTTCGTGAATCTTGGTCGCCCCGGATCGGTACTGAGATCCGAGTATGTTTGTTGGGCATAGAGACAGAACACTCTAGAAATAAAAAAAATATTTATATGTTGTAATTAATTAAAAGTCTAGGCCTCCGAGTTCATCGAGCACATTTTACCCTTTAATGGTAAGTTGCTCGATTTTTTGTTATTATGGAATAATAAATTTTAATTGGATCTCCAATAAAGCAACTGGTCTCGTTTTTTAAAGCCTTTCTAGATGTATCAATTAAAATTCTTCATATTTTGATGAACCCTTTCACTAACCCGGTTGGTTACTATTGCTCCGATTTTTAAGTAGGTTTAGCAGCTAAATACAATGAGTCTTTAAAATATCTTAGCACACTCTATTTATCGTTTATTTTAACAATAAAAATAATTTTGACATTCATAATATTTTTCTTATTACATTTGAACACCACTTGGTATTACTTACTTTATAAAACAAGCCTAAAGCCAGCTGTTTTCTGTACTCCACGGAGGGCTCTGGTGGACTGTTCGTCACCACTATCTCGTGTTCCAAAACATTCAAAGCACCTTGCAATGTTTCATTGGTAAAGAGATTCTTTCCAATTAAATATGATTTAGTTGATGAGGCTTTGATGAAAACCGGTGACAATCCGCCGTAGACAATCCTGCACTGCTTAATTGTACCTCCTCCATCTAGTTTGTACATAAATCCAGCGTTTACTATTGCGTGTGCGCTTTGTGAGCGAGGCATCACCTGAAATTTTTAAGACAGGTATTACATTGTAATATTTTCAATAAACATTTGACCAGAAAACGGACCTCAGAGCTACAGCCGATGTACTCATCCACTGATCTGTAGATCGACGTACCTTATAAGTGACAATATGGTAATCACTGCTTAACGGCGGCAACATCACTTGCAATATGACCTTCCCTTTCATATCTTCTTTTAAAAACTGTTCCATGTTCAGAGTTCTCTTCACCCCTTTCGATGTCACTATAATTTTTGAGTTTAATGCTTTATGTCAGCGGTACGGCTTCATTTATTATACACCAAGACGTCATAAACAATATAAATGAACATACTTTATTAGAGGAAATTTTTACTACAACTTACATATAACAATTTGTGCGCCAGCAGTTGTAAACAAAAGAAACAAATCCGAGGAAAATTGGTTATGTGCGTGCTTTATCATCAGATTACCCCCAATTGATCCCAACTAAAAAATAAATCAAACAAAATTAACAGAAAATGCCCTATAAGTTATAATTTCCTAGTGAAATCTCAAAGTATCGTCATACATATTGATCGCATTGCTCTGAGAGTTTAACGGTTCCACGAATGAATGGGATCGTACGCCCAAGTATTTGATATAAATTGCTACTTGATATCACTACGCATACCAAAGAAAAAGGGACTTGTCAGGTAAACTATAGTCATACGGAATGACAAAAAGTAATCCTCTAAGAATTCGTTCAGGTACGGATCCCTTTAAAACAAGTATGATTTATACAACATTATAATCCTCAAAGTCCACTGAATCCTAACATCTCAAAAGTAATGACAAACCGCAAAACTTATTTTACTTACATTTCTGACGGGAATATGTGCTACTAATTTGAGATGCTTGCTTAATGTTTTTAGATATCCGAAATAGTTTTCTTTGGAAGTAATATCAAATTTATCTCTCAATTCAGTCAAAGTCAGTCCAGCTCCGATGATCAGGTTTTGATCTATTTTATAAGTTTTTAATTCTTCAACAGCGCTGATGTCTATCAGATGCTGGGGATATGCGAGTATTGGGTATGCTCCTGAAAATGGAACAAAATATATCAATGCGCTGGTGGCCTTAAAGGAAATGTTAAGTGAAGGTGTTCCAGTCTTCGAGAATCCCATTCATATGAACGCAAAAAGCTGTCATTTATTGCTGGAAGAAAAGTAAAGGGCATCGATTGATATAACATAACATACCTTTAGCCGTATTTCCAGACACCAACATGTAGGACTCATAACCGATTTTATTGAGAATATTGAAAATATCATTTACTTGACACACTCTGTACCAGTTTTTACCATCCTTCAGTTTAATCTTTAAAATGTGTGGAGGTTTTACATCATCAGCTGATATCATGCACCACTCATTTTCATTACAGGTGGCCTTGAAGCAATGCTGTCCAGTTCTATTACATATATTCAAATATTCGATATCAGTAATTTTTTTATCCTTCGGAGCATCTATTGCAAATTTCTTGAGCGCTTCTAGTATAGGTCTGTAGCCTGTGCATCGACAAACATTGCTCCCGAAAGACTGTTCTATTTCCAACATTGTTATGTCCTTCTTTTCTTGGATGAGGCTACAATTTTTTAAGAAAAATATGAATTATAGTTTCTAAGCTTTAATTGATTATTGTAAGGTACAACTACTTACCTGTACATAGCCATCACCCATGCGGGGCTGCAGTACCCACACTGGCTCCCATTGCTATCGGCTAAAGTCTTCTGCAACTCGTGATACCCTTTTTTCCTGTTGCCAACTTCTTCTATTGTCGTGATCTCCCAGCCCTGACATGACGTCACCGATACCAGGCACTAATAATTGAAATGAAATAAAAATTGTTTACCACATATTACCCATATTAACCATTTTAGGATCCAGAGCTATCTGAATCGACACATATTTAAAAACTACTGACCAAACAAATTAAGTGGACATGATGATACATAATGCCTAGGATCTCAGAAAAGACACCGCAAAAGTTAGGTAAATGTTTTGACTCTTGAAAATAAACGAAGCGTCAATAGCCTAATTGGGAATGTTCGCGAATCAAAACCTAAAGGCACGAACCTATAACTTTTCTAAAGTTATGCATGTATTCTTTGTAAATTATCGCTAGATCTAACGGTGAACGAAAAGTTGTGAAGAAACCTGCATATCCGCATTAAGCCAGCGTGGTGGACAAAAGCCTAATCCTCGAAATAGTAGAGGCGGGGAGGCCCTTGCCCAATAGTGGGATAGTATTTAATTCAGGGCTGAAAATATTATTAAATAAAGCATACCGAGTTAACAGCTTGTACAGGAGCGCCGGGGCACTTGGAGGCGGCGACGATGCAGGCGCCGCAGCCGCCCTCGCGACACATGTACTTGGTGCCGCGCAGCTCCAGCCAGTCCCGCAGGTAGTCCACCAGCGTCAGGTCCGAGCTCACCTCGCATCCCACTAAAAGAAACAAAGATAAAAGATAGCCTAAAATCATGCATGTCTTTGAAGGGTTAAGGAGAATGCAGCCAATGCAACCACGCTTCGCCTTTTTTTTTTTTTCTGGTTTCGCGGAGAAAGTGCCTTATTACTACCGCCCAGCCTTCGTGGGGGGCGACTGAGCGGTTATGCTGGGGTAACCGTGCCTTACGGCCCGGCGTTGAGCCGCCCGGATTTGATGGTGACCTTCGGGCGACCGCCGGGCCGAGTCCCTAGCCCTATATACAACTTAACCTATGCACGGCCTACCAGCTAAAACTCCGCGGTGGCCCTCTTCGGCGCATTAGGGACGGCTGCGGGCTTCCTCTGACGTTGAAGTGTCTAGCCTGCGACCGCAGCCGCCCCTGCGCGGAGCCGCCTTGCGGCCCGTCTCCTATGGGGGGGGGGACTCAGAAGCCCCCGCGCACCGAAGGACGCCCTCGGCGTCTACGGCAGCGTGAGGCCAACTACACACTGCCGTCCATCCCGGGGTCAACCGAAAAATGTGCAAAGGATGCACAGAAATGCGCTAGGGCGGACAGCCCCTGCTGTCCGCCGACGACCCCTTCGTGGCCCCTATTAGTCGCCTCTTACGACAGGCAGGGGATACCGTGGTGGAATTCTCCAAACGCCCCCATTCCACAGGGCGGAAGACGCCGGTCAGTCGTCCACCCGGCGCCTCCTACGTCTCCTCTGACGGTGGGAGGGATCCTCCTCTCTCGATCCCTCTCGGCACTCTCCTTCTGCGAGAGGACCACCTCGCAGAAGTGGGCCACCGCACGCCAGAGCCTCCGGGCTGCCGACCATGGAAGCGACCACAGCCGGCAGTGAGAGGTCTCCTCCGACGACTGAAACGAGAGCGCTGCGCTCATCGTCCCAGGCTGGGCAAGACTCCAACGTATGTTGGGCCGTATCCCGCGGGCAGTTGTCACAATGGTGACACACGGCGCTTTCCTCCTTTCTTACTATCTGACACAGGTACTCCCCGAAGCACCCATGCCCGGTGAGCACCTGTGTCAATCTAAATCATGCCGCGCCGTGGCGCCTGTCTAGCCACTGTGCAAAGACAGGACGCACTGCCGCGACGGCCCGAAGCCCCGCTGACGGGGCCTCCAGCCTAAGACGCCACTCCTCCACGGCGGCTCGCCGTAAGGAAGCCCTTTTGGCCTCCACCTCCTTCAGGGCCGGACGCTGCCCGTTCCTGAACGCCTCCTCCCTCCAGTGAAACGTGTCGGAGAGAGCTTTGGCGTCCAGATCCCAGGGCAGGAATCCGGCCAAAAGACAAGCTTTCGCCTCGTACGAGACCGTGCGGTACGCCCGTATGGCCCGCTGCGCAAGGACCCGCTGGGGGCCCCGCAAGAGGGCGACAGATCGCCTCCCAGGGCGTCAGCCCAGACCGGGCTGCCGTACAACGCCATGGACCGCACGACCCCGTGGTACAACCTTCGGCAAGGGATACCAGGACCTTCCAGGTTGGGCAGCAGGCTAGAAAGAGCGCCCGCTGCCCTTGACAATCTCGTCCTTAACTTCTCAAAATGGGCGCGGAAATCCCACCGGCTATCCAAAATCAAACCCAAATATTTCATATTTTTGCCGATGGGAATCCGCACCCC
Source organism: Manduca sexta (assembly GCF_014839805.1). Taxonomy (NCBI): domain Eukaryota; kingdom Metazoa; phylum Arthropoda; class Insecta; order Lepidoptera; family Sphingidae; genus Manduca; species Manduca sexta. Next base: position 140,998 of record NW_023593800.1, read on the forward strand.
CTCAACCACGATGTGGGCACCGGCCGGCGGCCCTCTCCGAGAACCACGCTTCGCCTAGCTCATATCGGTCTTAAGAAACTCCCATAAGCTTGAGTTAATTGGTACGGTCAGCAACAAAAGTCGATGAACAGATACTAATTTACAAAACACCTGAATATTGAAACGGACCATAAATCACTTACCAAAGAAGAGTACCGATTAAGGTTATCATTTCAATATGGATAACAAAGTAAAGGATTGGCTGAAAAAAATATGAAAAAGAAACTGACGTTTACGTTGAATTCTTCGAAGAGAATCTCTTGCCAGAATAATTTTGAATTTACACATTTGTTCCTTAAATCGGCATGTGCTCTATGAAATAGGATGTTTAAAATGTAACTAATCTATTCCTACTAATGTTATAATATTACTTACTAAAGTATTATGATGTTTTGTTCATACTTAAAAATGTATAATTCTGGTTATTAACTTCAATATATACTATTATTTAAACCTGAAGAGTTTGTTTGTTTGAATGCGCTAAACTCAGGAACTGCTTAACCGATTTTGAAAATATTTCACTAATAAGAAGCTACATTACAGCGCTATACGCTACCTTGAAAAACTTTTTCACGCAGGCGGAGTAGCGAGCCAAAGCTAGTATGTTATAAAATAACAATTTAATTGATATTTTGGACTGTTGGAAAAAAAGCTTGTATATAAAACAAAGAATTTGCTAATTTCAGCCACATTTGTATTTATTACAGATCATAAAAAAATGCTAGTAATGTTTAGCAGTGAATGGTTTGACGGCGATCAGCTACTTTTGTAGTTCAATTATGTCAAGTTGTTTTGTATTTAAATTAATCAGTAACTTATGGTAAATGATAATGATTAGGAAATATTGGAAACAAATTATGTTCAACGACTTCTGTTGCTGACTGTACAACAAAAAAAAAATATACATATATGAGATTCTTAGTGTCAGCTCTATCCTCTCTAGTCTCCGCTCCTATGAGCGGTCTAACAACCATAGCAATTAAAATATTTTTCCCAATTCCGTGACATATGTAAAAACGCCAATAGAGTATAATTAAACGCCTTATTAGTGTATTGGTGACATGTTGAGCTTGAGAAACAACATGGACGGTTTTACGAAAATCACATGAGACAGTTCCGACTACATTTAAAATCAACTCCAATTCTGAGATGCGTGATATTTAATTAGATGGCCAAAATTATTTTATCAAGGTCGGGTAGTAGAACTTAACATGCACTTCTGCCTTCTCGATGATAATCATAATCGAACAGATAATTCGAAGATAAAGTATACCTCATTAATTATTCCGGTCTGTAGCACCACACTATGTCCGAGTTTTTGTTAAATATATTTTTTTCGACACCCACCTGAATCAATTACTCGAAAGTACCTATCACCATATTTAAATTTTCATACAATAAAAATACCTGTTGAAATAATTGAAATTATACAAATTAATGAACCATATATACATTATACAAATTGATAACAAAGGATATCGGCCAGACTGGTTTCGTCTGAATATATTGAAATAGGAAGATATTTAAATTGTACCATTGTAGATATCGATGCATTATTCATTGTTTTTCTTAGGGGAAGGCATGCGGCGTGTTTTGTGTTGCAACCATTGTATATATACTAAAAGAGACCCATTACTCATAGAGCTCATACCCAGTAGCAAACACTGAAAAAGATACTGTTTTTATGTTTATTTAAATACTTGATGGGATATAGTAAGTCTAATCAGAGGCGGCCTTTGGTGGAGGCGAACCGGGCAACCGCCCGGGGCCTCGCTTACAGAGGTCTCGCGCGGTGCCTCGCAAGACCTTTTTTGACGATCTTACCGACGAAACTGTTAAAGAGGGGAACGTTTTTTTTATTCTGCCCGGGGCCTCACGTCTGGTTCTTTTTGCTTTCGCCTGGGGCCTCGCGTCATTTAAGGCCACCACTGAGTCTTATGCTACGCCCTCAATCTATAGGGCCGGAGACGCTGTCAGTCATTCACCCGGCGCCTCCTGCGTCTCTTCTGACGGCGGGAGGGATCTTCACGCTCCTAATCCTTCTCGGCACTCTCCTTCTGCGACATGACCACCTCGCAGAAGATTGCTACCAAACGCCAGGACCTTTGGCTGCCGACCGAGAGGTCTCCTTCGACGACTGACCTGAGAATGCTACGCTCTTTGTCCCAGGCCGGCCAAAACCCCATCGTATGTTAGGCCTTATCCAGCGGGCAGTTGTCACAATGGTGACACACGGCCGAAACCCTCGGACCTACGATTCGGCACAGCTACTCACCAAAGCAGCCAGTCAGCCAGCCTGGTGAGTACCTGTGTCAACCGAAAATAGCCGCGCTGTGGCGGCTGTCCAGCCACTCGGCAAAGACACGTCGCACTACTGCGATGGCCCTGAGCCCGCTGACGAGGTAATAGTTTTGGCAGTCATCTTTTTATACATTGCCTACAAAATCCTGAAGAAACCGAAACATATAGAAATCTGAAGGTGCAATGTTAGGCCTATATGGTGGATGCATTAACTTTTCCCAGCCAAAGTCTCTTTAACTGCCTAATTTTTGCTGAGTTCAACGGAGTTAAACATTTCTATGTGTCAAATGGATGAATCTAATGAGGAAATTCGATACATTTTATAATTTTATTATAAAAAAGGAAAAACAGTAGTGCCAACCATGAATAAACATTACGACCTTAAAATAAAATTACTTGAAAACAAAATTTTTGACTAATTTGTTTCTTTTTTTGGAATGTATACTTTTTAATGTCATCAAAACCAAATTGATAACAATAGTACGTACTTACATAAAATGAAACTGGCGATTTGTCGTACAGGGCCCTTATTCTGTATGATAGTGTAAGCGCGTAACGCGGCCGTGTCATGTTATCTTCGAGAAATGTGCGTGGAATGGTATTCTGTAAGCCAAATCTCTATAGTTCTAAACATGACGCGTTGTGTTGCGTGCTTGTTACGCACTGTCAAAATAACGTGTGAGATAGAGAATAAGGGCCCTGGGCACTTTGATCTGAAATATCTTCTCTTTAGTTAAGAATTCTAAATTCAAATTTATAAATGCATTTACTAGTACATTTGAGTTTTGAAAATAGCATTTATTTGATTTTTTCTGATTAGTTTTTTCTTTGGCGTCTTTCATATCACTCAATTGAAAACATGAAATATCGCTATTTTTACGAGTATGTATTCCACCATAGCACCAGTTCTGCAAAAACAGCTCGAAGGATTAACGATGTGTACGGCACTGGTTTTGCTAAAGAACACACGGTACGTTTTTAGTTCCAACGTTTTTGTTTTGGAAATTTCGACCTTTAAGAACAAGCCCCGTAGACGGCCGAAGACCAATATCGATAATGAGAAATTAAAAGCTATTGTTGAAGGGGATCCATCGCCAACCACTTCAGAGTTAACTACAGGCTTCGATGTGAGTGATAAAACTGATTTAATCCACTCGCAAGTAAATAGAGAAAGTAAAAAAGCTAAAATGTGCGTACCTCATTAATTGAGTGAATTTCATGAGGTACCCAGCTTTTAAGCTTTTTAAAGCCGATTTGCTTGGTGGACTAGTGCCGGTGTTGTTCACTACAGCTTTCTAAAATCTGGCCAAACGATTACGGCAGATATATATTGTCAACAAGTACAAACCATGATGGACGAGCTGCTAAACAACCGAGTCTGGTCACTGGCGACTGCAGCTTCAGGACAACGATAGATTACTGAACAATAGACGGCTGCTAAACTAGAGGAGCTGCAACTGGAATGTCTGCCACATTCACTCTACTCCCCGGACCTTACTCCAACAGATTATATCTTTCGCAATTTGGTTAACTTTATATAAAGAAAAAATATACTGCACAAGCAAATTATAAATTTGTTAGATTATAATTATAATTATTTATATTATTCTAAAATATTATCTACCTGTACTTGAAATTATTTAAAAAGGAACTTAATTCACAATATCAAAAAATCATAGAAAAATAAAAACTGACCCGATCTCTCGACACCATTCACTTTAAAGTAAATGCGGTCCATGACTGCGTAGCAGGAAAGTAGTAACTTGACTGACTACACCATCATAAAGGAGCTTCTAAAATGATTTAAAAAACATACGGACGCGTATTGCGGTGGTAACCGCTGCGACTTGTGGATGGGCGCATATCCTGATATTTAAAAAAAACATTACTTTTATAAACATGTATAATAGCTAAATAAATGTTTATTTTTTTAATGAAATATGGATAATTAAATAAAAATATTTTTTTTAGGGTTCATAGATACTACTAAATAATCTGACATGGTTTCCAACTAGTCAAATAGCCTATTATGAACATAATACTGTACTTAATGATAAGTGGAGTGCGATCTAAATAGTATTGACTGACGAGATATGTTTATCTCTTGCCAGTCGAAATAATTATACTGGTCTGTTGAAAACCATATACTCAGA
>NW_023593800.1:145990-193597 GCF_014839805.1 Manduca sexta
TAATAATATCAGCCCTGTATTATATACTTGCCCACTGCTGAGCACGGGCCTCCTCTACTACTGAGAGGGATTAGGCCTTAGTCCACCACGCTGGCCTAGTGCGGATTGGTAGACTTCACACACCTTCGAATTTCCTACAGAGAACTTCTCAGATGTGCAGGTTTCCTCACGATGTTTTCCTTCACCGTTAAAGCGAATGATAAATTCACAAAGAATACACACATGATTTTAGAAAAGTCAGAGGTGTGTGCCCTTGGGATTTGAACCTGCGGACATTTGTCTCGGCAGTCCGTTTCACACCCAACTAGGCTATTGTCGCTTCATATAACTGTAACTTTTATAAAATCCGCAAAATATTTTTATTTAAATGTCTAACATTCACGTAAACATAAGAAATCATTAAGCCCTATTACACTAGCCACAAAGTCCAATCCAAAACAAAACATTACTGAAAATGCTTGGCGGTAGAAATAGAAGTTCCAGTACATAACCTCGCATACGACAAACCAACTAGAAGCTTAAAACTCATGTAAAAACAATCACGTAGTTAGCGTTTCATAATTTCCATAATTAGTGGGAGTTCTGACACGAAGCCATTAGCACGTCCAGTATGATCGATAGCATCATCAAGCTATTGCGAAATGGAGGCAGGCAGAACAACTTTTAACTCATTTACAGATCGCTCGCAAAGTGTTGCTCCAAGTTATAATCGATTGAAAATATTGAGTTTTAATATCTAGTGACGTGTATCGGTTATCGATAAGTGTTTAAGTTACGGTTGGACTAGATTACTTTGATGGGTTATTGATCTATGTTAATCTAGGTTTTATAATATGCGGGTTAGGGTTCAAATTCCTATGTTATAGTTTTAAAATTAAACAATCACATCCGAGTTACCCGGAATTTGCTTTTGAATTGGTCACGGTGTTATATCCACTTCTTGTCATATCATGGGTCATATTAATCGAGTGCAGATGATATAGGCGCGCCACTACCATCTACAGTGTAGACTACACCACCATAATATGAAGTTTTTTATTTCTTGCATTTAGACGCGCTATTCTTTAAAAGTACTAATAGTAAGTAAATTAAGTATTCAGCATTAAGTCCATCTTATACTCTGCATAATATAAAGTGTAATAAATAAATAAATTAAGTGCCATATACTTTTTATCCCGAAAACTCTACCGCGGTTGGAACTGCAAACTAATGTTTAAGCCCTTCTACATCAAAACAGTATTAATAGCTTAATCACATTCCCTTGTACAATGTTGTCAATTCATCGGGCCGGCTGTCCACTTAAAACTTAAGGCCCAAGAGTTTGCGGTCGTTTGATGTTTCTTGTTCAGGCTGGAGAATGGGAAGCGATTTCGGTATTATTAAGGAATTAATGAACGCGGGGAGATCGTTTATTGTAATATTGAGAAATGGTGTATTTAGATCTAGGATGCTATATTATGTTATCAATTGACTAGTTGTGCTCGCGGCTTCGCCCGCGTGGAAATTCGTGTGTCTTAAAGTTTTCCCCGTAAATCCCGATCCACAATCACACGACCTCTTCAACAGTAGGTAATCGTTATATTTTAGTCAGTTTACCTAAAACTGTAATGTACAATAGTACATTACGTTAATATTAACCTTCCTCAAGAATAGCACTGTCTTATAGTAAAACTGTACAAAAATCCGTTCACTAGATTTTGAGAAAATCGATCACATACAGACGGACAGCTTTTGGCGACTTTGTTTTATAATATTATAGATAGATATTTATTTTCTTACAATACGCCTCGAACTTAAAATGTAGTTGTAAGTCATTTATAATGATATAATATCATAACTTCTTATAATATTTAATATTCGAAGAATGTTCGCCAAAACAATGGATACTATAATTTAGTTTTTACATTTCTAAAACCATCCATAGCAGTATCGAGTAGATTCGAGCAATATTAATCGAAATCACGGAAATTCTAACAATCCCAACAATACAAAGAATAATAAATCTGACCGTTAAAAGCGTGCCATCCTTATCTCTGAAACACGAAAGGGGCCGAAGCCGACACTACTACGAAACCGAAAATTCGGACAAGAGTTATTTATTCCCGAGTGTAAAATAGTGCCTTTGGTAGTTTCGAGGACGTAGAATTGCATTGTTGACCGTCTATTGTACTGTGACGTTTCAAATTAGAAGTATCCTTTAGGAAGTTGTTTCTGACACTAAGATATTAGATTTTATTTGAGTACAATATTATGAAGCGAGGTGAAGTGGACAAGGACTAATAAGGGAATATGTTATTTAACGTAAAATTATCTTAACTATAAAAATGGTTAAAAAATTTAATAAATCACTTACGCAAATAATCATTTATCATTCCACATGATCAAAATTTTCGAACAATTAAATTTTTAATCGATCATTAGATCGAATTATTTTCAGTCTGCGAAACCGAATTCGTAGTAGGGTTCTCGATGTGATATTTCGATAACTGCCGAGCACGAGCGTAATTAAAATGTCGTTAACAAAAAGGTGGAGAGCGAAATAAAAGTTTTTCGGAGTAGGGACTTCTTTTTAATAATAGATGCATTCAATGTTCGGTCTCGTGAGATAAATCTAATTTCAATTACTTAAAGGTAGGAAGGTTTTTGCATTTTATAGTCTTTGAGGTAAGTACTATTGCTTTGTCCATTGCTAGCGCCAAGCAAGGTAGAGATATTGCGAAGTTAGATATCCAGATGGACCCTCTGGATTGGATGCATTTTTGTAATAGTCATATTAATTGAGTACACAAATCGGACAAGTGTGAGTTGGACTTGCGCATCGAGGGTACCATACAAACTTGTAGGTAAGGTATCTAAGTTTATTGCAGTGTAAGTTCAAACTTGACTAACTTAGAGATGGTCATTGCACCAACCACAAATAATACGTTTTAATAATACATTGTTTTTTTTTTATTAAAGCACATATTTACAGCTTTCACATTTTCACCTTTAATGTACGGTAAGATATTGCTTCGTGCAAAATTTCATGATTCTAAATCAACGGAAATTAGTACAGGAAATTAAAAAATATTTGAAAACATGCGACACGTTGAGATGAAAGTATATTTCTTTCACAGCTAAGAGGCCATAGACGCAAGTATTTGTCACAAATTTGAACTTGACACTTCTACCCTTTCCTGAGCAAAACGGTCTTGGCAGACTGACGGACAGACGCACAATAAAGTGATCCTAAAAGAGACCTTAAAAGTTTCTTTTGAGATATGTAACCCTAAAATCAGGAATGAGTAGGTCATTGATTATGTCGAGATCTATTCATCATTTTTCCTAAAATCATTAATACGTCATCGATGTACGTCATAGAATAGTAGACTATCTTACAAGGTGACGATTTCCAACCCTCACGAGAGAATCGCTCATTTAATATACTCAACACAAAATAAATAAAACTGTAACTAAATATACACCACCTCGTTACAAATTAATCCACGTCGGAGGAACCACGTTAATTGCACGTTTTTAATGATAAAACGCTATTAAAACCACGCCAGTAATTAAAGAGGGTGGGCAGATTAAGAGGATAACTGACGGCCACACTTCGCTGATTTTATCGGATCAATCATATTAAATTGACTTGCAAGATTAAAGGGGATTGTCAATTCTTTGCGTGATTTGGTTTCGGTTAACTTTTATAGATTGTGGTAGACCTGGTGGTGCACCTCAAATAAGAGTTTAAGTTTTATTATTTGTTTTTATAAAATATTTATGTACTTACATTTATACATAATAATATTGAAGTTATTTTAGGTTTAAATTCAGATATAACTATAGATATAAGTCTAGATATAAGTTAAATATTGTATACATGCGATAATATATTATCTAGTTTCACTACATTCCTTTTGCAACGCACACCACCTCACCTATCAATTGCAACATACCTATCAAAATGGGGTCTTAGTCATTAAGTTCTAGATTTCCTACATACTTTTCTATACCTTTCAATTGCAACTTCATAGTCATCAAAACGTGGTCTTAGTCCTTAAGTTCTATGTTTCCTATATACTTCTCTCTTCACTGAATATTACGCTTGTACTCCAGTTTATTTGTACTCATACTCGACAGAGACAGTGTTAACCTGTGTAGCGATTGGAATATTTTCGAGTGTTCCCCCATTGTACCGAGTGTGGCCTTTGATTGATGAACCCGATCCGTTTTTGATTGCTATCCGTTTGACAGTCGTCACAATCTGATTTACGCGAGTTCAATAAATGTAATGCCTTTGGAATTTTCATCTTTTGAATTTCATTAGTGTCTAAAATGAAGTCGAAGATGGATTTGGGAGCTGAATATTTTAGTGACGTCTTTTTTCTGTCCTTACCTCACTAATCTTTCCATGCATGCCCGTCTAACTACAACATCATCTGGGGGTATTAAGTCGTCCGCAAATCGCGTTACAGAATTAGAATATAATGTTATAACGGAGAAGATTGTGACAAATTTTAACATAATCATATTGTTACAGATGAGATGGCGTCTGCATCCGAACTGAAGTAATGAGACGAGACGAACGCAAAAATGAATCTCTAACCATGAACATACACAATGAAAGCGATGTGGCGAATTATTTACATCCTACCAAAAGACCACCAGATATCACCACAGATGTAATACATACAAGATCAATTTACAAAGAGAATAGAACGAATGAAACCGGAGACTACATGAGACTAGTGGAAGACTTTAGCGACTACTTCTACGCGTAATACAAACGACGTCTTCGAACACAATGGCACCTTGCCGATGCTAAACGATTTGTACCAGTACACCAACTGTAGTATCAACGGGACGTTCAATGTGTCGTGTTTTAGACAAAACATTACTCAAGAGTATAACTTGTGGGCTTTGTTCCTCCTGATATTCCCTTTCTTCACTCTCTTCGGTAATGTGTTGGTGATAATGAGTGTTGTGCGCGAGAGGACATTGCAAACTGTTACAAATTACTTTATAGTTAGTTTGGCTGTTGCTGATCTGCTGGTCGCTGTTGTCGTGATGCCGTTTGGAGTTTATTATTTGGTGAGTTTAATTTTTTTATTATAATGGGCAGTTTTTTCAATGATAGTCATAAAGTTAACATTACTTTTTTCAACTGTTACTGTGTATATGACTTAATTTGTAAAGAAACAAGCTGTTACCGTCTTAGATATTACAGTCAAATTGATTAGTTAATTATTTCGGCAAAATTTTAGTTTCATGACAATTTATGTTTTATTCCAACTGTTCTAAGATTCTCATTGTAATTTCTAGTTATTTTTTCTAAGGTGTGGATTATGTTTTTTTTAGAATATAACATTTGAAACACAGGCATCGTAACTAAAACAGAATACTTAATGAAGACATTGTTTCACCTTATTACTTACTTTATTTATTCACAAGTTATTTTTGAACTCAGTGTAGTTCAGGAATATTTTTGAATACAAAAAATCTTAAAGAAACATCAAGACAAGAAGATATGTCTACAATATTAAAATCCATTTATAAATAACACAGAAACCGTCTTACAAGGAACATCTCTCGCTCAAACATTCAATTCCCAACAAATACTTATTTGTTTCGCACAAACAACTAAGCCACTTTCGACCCTAAATCAACCAAATAACGCGCCTCTAAGTGCCAAGTCGTGTAACATATTTCAAACTGCATACATCATAATCGGATTGAATTTCACCGCATCGCCGTCCGAGTGGCAAGTTTTGGAATCCTAAAACACTTACGTTGCAACCGCTAAAAGTTCCTCCGCGACTGCAATTGAGCAGAGGTGAAGTCACTGTTTCAGGGTTTGGAATATTCGATAATGCTGCCATGAATACAAAATGTGGTAAATCTGATAGTAATAATACCAGCTGTATATTATATACTGTCTCACCTCCGAGTATAGGCCTCCTCAACAACGGATAAAAGGTTAAGTTTAAATTCCACCACGCTAACCTAGTGCGGGTTAACAGACTTCTTATACATTTTAAATTCTTGAAGAGAATTCCTATGTATATACATAGGTTTCTTCAAGAACTTTTCATTAACGTTTAAAGCGAATGATCTTAAAGAATGTAGACAGTATTTTGAAAAATCATAGGTGTGTGCCTTAAATTTTGAACCTGTTAATATTCGTCTCGAGAATCCGTTCCATTTCCAACTAGGCTAGTGCATCTGATATGATTAAAAGTAAGTTGCAGCAGAAAGGAATATCACAAATGATTTCAAACAAGCTCTTGCAAACTTAACCATTTACATGAATTTATCAATCAGTGAGGGTGTTTTACGTAGTGTAACTTCAATGGAATGGAATCGTGTTAATGGACTACACATGCTTTTGATTTATCGTTTTAGGCTGATAGCGTGTTTTAACGATTGAGTTTGGCTAATGGAGCGGATCCTTGCAAATACCATTTGCGCGAGCGTTTACTTTACAAAATGATTTCTAATTTGGAATATTTTAATTTATTGTGTTTATATAATATCAAATAATAATATCAGCCCTGTATATACTGTCCCACTGTTGGGCACGGGCCTCCTCTTCTATTGAGAGGGAACAGGCCTGAGTCCACCACGCTGGCCTAGTGCGGATTAGTAGGGACTTCACACACCCTCGAAAATTTGTAATAGAGAATTTCTCAGGTATGCAGGTTTCCTCACGATGTTTCTTCACCGTTAAAGCAAGGGATAGTTATTGATATTTATTGTTTTAAACATGCAAATTATTATTACAAAATTATTTCATTCATTGAAATAGTACTGGCACGCGGGAATGTCATGACCTTTAGAAAAACAAACCTCAAATATTGGTTCCATAGTTTAGAAATGGATATCTAAACGTAGTGATCAAAAACTTGTATTGCAAACAAATACATTAACAATAAAATTCTTGATACTTTTCCCCAGAATCTTTCCACATGATCTTTACGTCACAGCTATAAACTTTAGGCCTCGCATGATTTTCAGTTAGCTATAAAATATTTGCAATAAACATTATACTGCGAGTTACTGAGAAAGGCGGGATGGCTAAATTTAGAACTTTTATTGTTCTTAGATCTTGGGTAAATCAATGTGGGGTATGTTTCTCTTTAAATATATTTTATCTAAGAAATGTACGTTATTATTTAGAATACTATTTTTATAACATGTATGAAGATAATTCTAGAGAATGAGCGATGAGAATGTTATAATAAATATTTATTTCTAAATAATTATAATATGTTAATATTCAGCCTCGGTGGTTTTTTCCAGAGAAGGGTAGGTATAGATGCAACCAGGGCACCTATTTTTCACCGTGTGTGGTCCATTCCATGATGTAGCATAGAGATGAGCTTAACGCCTTATTTAACACATATTCCAGACTCTGGGCTGTTATTCAACAAAAACCAATATCACTTTGATCAACTCTGTATTCGAAACCGGAATCTCAGAGCGATGTTGTACAGCGCACGAAATACAAAGTTACACCACTGAGGCAGTCAAATATAATTCTAAGTAAAACCATCAGAAATTAAAAACTTCTTTAATCTTAATCTCAATCAGCAAATAGTCTATCAGAATAAAACATTAATATTTCAATCAAAATTCTATCTCGAAGGACCAAAATATGAAAATGCAGATTCCGTTGAAGCCATCCATCTCGGCGCTATTAAAAGCATATAAAATTCAAATGGTTTTTGAGACCATCCAGTCCTATCGTAGGATTCTTAAAATTTGTCAGCCTAGGGATTTAAGTGCTTAAGTACTTTTGTTATGGATTTTTTTTTGTTTGTATTATTTGGTATAAGTCATATTTTTTTTACAATTAATCGACGGGATGCAGAGATCCCTTGTCAGAAATGCCTCTTTTATTTAAGCGATTGAGATGGTGTTACTTATCACCTTTAGGGGCGACTGAGACGATATTTTAAAGCCACTTTACGACCCAGAGTTAAACTACCTAGAGGGAAAAAAACTGGGCGATAATATACTGAAACACCAATATTTAAACAATAGCAACGAACTTTAAATCCTAAATGATATTACGCTATGAGGATGAGCCATTAGAAAAACAACTTAATGTTTAGATTCATTTGGCTCATTGTCATTTAAGCTGACAATGCTTGCACACAAATAAATGGCATAAGAAACCACAAAGCAGTTACCCAAAATTTTCACGTACGAGAGACATGTCACCTAATCCTTTGACTTAAGCACCATTCGAATCTAAGAAGGTAGCAATGGCTTAGTTGTTAAGCCACTATATCCTCAGTTAATTATTGCATCGTTAAATTGTCTGAAAGATGAATCTGTAACGGCCTTCTTGCGCGTTTAGGAGGCCATTACTGGAAAATGGTGTTCCAAAATTGCAGCCTAAGTGGTTCCCATGGATCGATAAGGGAGGGGAGAAAAATTGTAAGAGTTCTGGATTTGTGTCTAGGAATATGGAATTTAAGATAGGATTATCAATACTCATTATAAACTTTTTTTTATTAATTAATGAATCTTTATGATAAGTGATTTAGAAATTTGAACACAAGCAAATATAAGGAAAACGATAATATGTCGTATATTTCGGATCTATAATAAATCTGACTCCACCCTCGAAATGCACCATCAAGCCACCACTTTACACTTATTTTTGTGAGAAAACGTTGCTATCCCGGTTAAGACCATCCATGTTGTACAAACATAGCAGCTCCATCAATTTCGTTTACTGAATCATCCATCACAAACTAAGCCACAATCAAATATCTAAATATAATTACTCTGTTCACACCACAAGCGGCTATTAATCTATCTACATTCACGTGGTACAGACAGTCAATGCCTACATGTCTGGTGCAGTGCGCATTGCATCCTAATTAGACTTAACTCTGCCTATTCCAGCTCTAGCATTATGGGGTTAAGATGGCTCAGATTACTCTCTCGTTATTCGTGGTTGACGCCTTATTGCTGAAATCGAGAACATGGGCTGTCAACCTTGACGTTCTATAAGGTAGGTTAGTTAATATAAGGGTGGGTTTTTAGATTTCAGGAAAGCATTTGATTTGGTCAGAATTTAAATTATTGTCTATGTTTTCTCGCGGCTTCGCCCGCGTGAAGGAGTTTTCTGGGATTTTTTTTCCGACTTACGTGATATGTATTAGTATATTATGACCAAATTACACAAAATCATTATAAATTGTAGCCTATGTGATATTATGATGTATAACCAATATTACTGTAAAGTTGTATCCAAATCCGTTCAGTAGTTTTTTCGTGAAAGAGGAATAAACATACATCCATCCTCACAAACTTTTGCATTTATGATATTAGTAGGATATAACGATAGGCTCCCCTCTCTTACAATTACAAAAAGATGTTACGCTCTGTGATCAGCACCACACACCTTATAGTTTATTTTGGTGATGATATTATGATAAAAACAATACTTGATATACATTTTTGACAGTTTATTAACTTACCCCGTATTCATAGACATTTTTGTCTAAGGACGGAGCAAAGCTGTGATAGAAGTCTGTTTTTCAGTGCTGACGGCATGGCAGCCTTCCCAGTGCGTAGACATAGGGCCGTTGTGATTGGCTAATATTGTTGTATCTCAATATTAGCCAATCACAACGGCCCTGTGTCTGTTTCTCAGTGCCGTTGGGCACTGAGTAACAGATTTGTTATCACAGTATTGCTCCGTCCTTAGATAAAAAACGTCTATGAATAAGGGGTAGACTATAAAATGTTAATATTTTGTTGAGGATTGATTGTTTATTGATAATTGCTTGATATGAGTACGCGCCGCTTGTCACTCGCGGTACGCGATTTGAAGCTCAGTATTACCGATATTTTCGGTTATAAAATAAAATGCTGAGAGCACAAATTTGTACGGTTGCACCGTACCGACTTTATTTCGCTTCCGAAACACCAGGAGGTAATAATATATAAAATATTATGTATGATATATTATTATATTTTGTATCTGAATGGAAACTTTGTATAGATGTTCAAAAAGCACGTAGACCACAGATCTGATTTGCTTGAAACTTATAATTCCTGCATGCAAAGACACTATGCTTTATATGAAGTAATATTTATCTTTGAAATGTCTTTCGCGCACACGAGTGCGAGAGTAATACCCAGTTAAAAAAAATACGCAACATTAAGCAAATAGGAATGGAAAGTTACTCCATTTAAAATCAGCCAATATCTGGTCTCCTGGGATCTAGAGTTCTAAAAATAACTCTATCCGCAAACACGGCGTTCTGTAAAAATTGACACCAAAAAATCTTAAAATAAAAAATGTTATATTTCGATAATTGGAACCGATCTTCGAAAGGTCTTTGCTATTAAAATACTTTTCATTACCTGTGGTTTGTTTTTCAACTTTGGTACGGTCTGATCTTAAATATTTAATTGAATTATAGTTAACTTATTTATGAATATGATTAATCTAAATTATAATAAAAATATATAATATATAAAAAGAAAAAAAATCGTATTGAATTTGTCGGGCCAGTAGGCATTTCCCAAGCATATTTATCCCTGAAGGGGTATGTAGCGGCGCAACCAGTACACTCACTTTTCACCAAGTGTGTTCCGTCCCATGATGTGATATGTGGCGAGCTTATCGCCATATCGGGCACAAATTCCAGACTCCGAGCTGATATTGAACAGAAAAACCCAAATATCACTGCCCTACCCGCTATTCGAAACCAGGACCTCGAGCCTTGCCGTACCGCACATGCAGTACATCTAGGCCACCCAGGCATTTATGTGATACTTATTTTTATAATGTAGTACCGTTGATTTTTTATACTCAAAAATACTAAATGGATTTAAATTTGAATATTTTATTAACTTATAATGTTTCCTACTAGCCCTTCAGTTAAATACAAACCAACATGAAAATAAATTTACCTATCTAACAGCAAATCGCATCATCCACCCATTGTGGAGTTCGTGTCCAAAATCAATGCTGTAAGCATTACAAATGGCGCGTACTCATTCTAAAATACACAGGAGTGAATCAGAGGGCGGCAGTAATTTATTTTGACACCCACTGGACCTCCCGGTATCGAGTCGAAAATGTATATTTATGACTTCGAAATATATTTTGTACCGATACAGCTTTGATAATAATTGTTTTAAATCTAATGTTATCTAATAAAATTAAACTATTTTTCGGATTTTATCGCAGATTTGATGTTTTAATTTTCTCCCGACGTTTTGAAAACATTGCAGCCTTCGCCAGTCCACTTTGCGCTTTGCCAGTCCACCCCGTGACCACGAAAGCCGCAAAGTCATCGAAACGTTGGGATACAATTTAAAAACCACGATAAAAACCGAAAAATTGTGTGATTTTAATGAAAAGAAATTATAATTTAACTAACGTCCGAACCATTTGTAACTCCACTTGACCCTGAAGTATCAGCAATGACCTCACACACAATTTACTAAAATAAACGCCAACCTCTCCAAGAGGACAAAACCCCTCTCAATAAAGGTGTCAACTGCATTAATCTAAAACCAGATGTGAGCGGTAATTTGACGAGCGGGTTCCGCTTGACCCTTGACTGAACGTCCGCTGTACTCGATCATCACAACACTTTCAAAGGTCAGAACATGAGTTTGGATTATTTTTGATTAGGTTTGCTTTTTTTATTACTTTAACGAGACGAGCTTGCCGTTCGCCTAATTTAAGCGATAAGACCGCCCATAAACAGTGGGAACACCACCCAACACCTTGACATAAAAAGTATTAGTCGACAAATGTAGTTCTACTAGTTTGGAGAACTCTAGAAATAGAATCACTAACATAGGATGGAAATATCTGCTTTTTTATATAAAAGCTAGCTAGCTACACTACAGCTTTACATATTAACAAGCACAAGTTGTTTGTTATTGTTTGATGTAGTTCCGTTCTCCTTTCAACTTGGACCGAGCGTCAGATATCGAACTAACGATGCAAATCTTTAAAGTTTTAAGGTTCATATTACATGCACACTTTATAAAGTGTTCGTGAGGTTGTTGGAATAGAGCGTCTAGAAGTATTACTAGAATCGTTTCGATACTTCTATACATATAAAGTAATATATGTTACTACCAAGTACTATCAAGTAACACACATTATAAAATTATACTCCAAATTGAATTTGTAAAGGTCATTTCTAAACCAACGTGTCTATTATTTTGTAACTAATTAATAAATACTAAAATGACTTCTTTTAGTTAGAAGAGATTTCAATTAAAATGTAATAATCTACTTGTTGAACATAAATATTTTCGCAAAGATATCACCTAGCAACCAACTGGTGCGAGAGTTAATGACCAATTGCTTCGATTTGTTTTTTTTTTCATTCTGATGTAATGGCCTGAACCTGACGTAAGTCAAATTTTTCTAGCCCCACCGGATTTTCGAGTTTCGGGCACTCGCAACCCTTTGAATTTAAGTGACCAACGTGATTCGCAACCTCCTCACAGGTTGCGAACCTCTTACTCAGGAGAGCTATTGGAAGTAGATGAAGGCATCAACGATTAATTTCCATCTGACAAAGGCTCTGACAATGCCCTCAAAAATATTTTTTTATCCTAGCAATAGCATTGTTATCTTTGTGATGTAAAATACAATATAACCTTGTGACTTAGTCTATTAATGTTTATTATTATAAAAAGTGGTTCTATATTATTAAATATAATTAAGTATATAAAATATAATTAAAATGAAAGTCCATTTGACTCCGGTAGATGATAAAAGCAACACTGATATTTTCTATTTTTTGGTTATTCAGGTCTTTCATTATTCATTTTTAGCGCACCAACAGTTCGTATGCTTTTTTATTAATTCATTTTGTGTCTGGTGTCCACGCTAGTGTCAGAATTTTTATGCACACCATTCATCATTTAGCT
Source organism: Manduca sexta (assembly GCF_014839805.1). NCBI lineage: Eukaryota > Metazoa > Arthropoda > Insecta > Lepidoptera > Sphingidae > Manduca > Manduca sexta. The sequence goes on from NW_023593800.1 coordinate 158,900, forward strand.
TAACTAATGCTGTTCAGTTTTATTTTTCATTTTAAAACAGAATTTTTAAAAGGATTATTTTAAACCAAGTGACGTTAAAATTTGTCAATTGTGCCAAGCTATGTTAGAACTATATAGGGCAACTGAAATTAAATATTATATAAAGATTACTTATGTACATATAAATAATTGATCATTTAAACATGCTTATGATTGATGAGAGATAATACTCTTTAAGAGAAGTCTAAAAATTAGACTCCTTAGGACCACAAATTACCATGTGCCAACAATCATTTACAAACCCCTTTGAACAGCCAATGCGGCACCATAAACGATAACACTAGTTGTTCCAGTGTACTAGAGAATGATATAGATTCTAGTATATACTTTTTCTATTTAAACATCCCAAATTGTTTCTGAAGAGATTACGACAAGCTCTTTTGATCTTCGTAAAAATCATGGCCCATCTCTGTAAAAATCATTGTACTATAATATTCCATTTTATGCTTACTTAAGTATATTTTACCTGTTACAACTTTTCAGACCGATTTTGTTTTCGCTTGGTCGGCGACGCTCAAATAAAAGCTTATTAGACCGAGAGAGCACCAAATTTTTTCTTCAACTACTGAACTTTGGAGTTTAATTTGCGTGTCATACATATAAATCATAAAAGTAATTTATCTTTATAATTTTGCGCTTTGCATCTGAAATTTCTCGTACAATGTAAAACAAAGATTTAAATAGTCCATTTATCTTTAGTGGTCACTGTAGTATGACCGATGCGGGTTGGTTTTTAGCATGTAATCCGTGTAGTGGTTGTATGGGCTGTGAAACGTGAGGTTCTGGTATCTATTACGAGGTTGGTTTCAAAAATTACTTTTTTTAAATACCGGTTAATTGTGTGACCATAGATACTTAACGTTACATATAATAAAGTTGTTAGATTTATAAAATTAGCTACCGAAAAATCTTCTTTAAAATGTATCATAATATTTTGTACGTCGCTTTTCGTTTAGAAATATTTCAACCATTCAAATTCAGCAGCGAATAAATTAAATTCATCTAAAATACAATCCCAAAAACCAAATTAACTTTCCGTTCATTCTACCATTCATATCAGCTCTACACCGATCCTGAATGCGTATAAATCATTCGTTCATATCGGTACCGAATCACCTATTTTTGCATTTTTGCAATTTCTAATTCTAAACAACACAAAATAAAGTCCATTTTGGGGTCAACAAATGCTGTTTGTTAATTGAATTTTGATTAGGTCAACTGTGTTTTGCATGCGGTCTCGCCGTTGTGAGGTCAATTAGAAATCTCTCGTTAATTTGCTTATGTATTTTTGTAATTAGAAATTTAATTCACATGAGTTTGGTTTTTCGGGGGCGCAAAAAAGGGAGAAACCAAACATTAGATGCGCAGACATATTTCAAAACAATTTTTACAAAATTAATGAAAAAATATTCTTTAAATAAATTTAATTTAGCTAAAAATAAAAAAGGGCGACGACGTCATCTGCATATAAAATGACAGGTGCACACGTTCCCAAAGTAAAAGATGGGAAAGTGTAAGAAGATGGTTGTTTCAATCTTAATGAAAGAAAACATATTTTCTGCAGACTGCAGCATTGAAGGCGACATGTGTTTTACTACATTAAACATAACAGCAAACTCACTTTACGTAGTTTTTCTTTGACCAGATATAATTAAAAATAATAATACCAACCCTGTATTAAAATATACTGTCCCACTGGTTGGAACGGGCCCTTGTTTTATACGAGCAAAGTAACCTCACTGCACCTGATGGTAGGTCAAGTGGGCTTCAGTAGTCGACTGACGAGAGATGATTACTCCTCGGCAGTCGAGTCAATTATGTCGGCCTGTTGAAGCTGGGTATACACAGGCTGATCCCGAAACGCGACCACTTACGTGGGCCACTATAGTGAGGTTTAACACCTAGTGTATGTTGGTCGGTATCTGAGTGGATATTTAATATATCCTATCAGCAAATAATAATGCGAGGGCTTAAACCGTAGTCTACCATTGGCCTAATGTGGGTTGGCAGACTTTACACATCTTTCTTTTTCACATACCTTCCTTTAAAATATTTATATACAGTTTCACACCTTATCACTCGCTTTAACTTTTAAAGCAAGCAATAAATAATTAACTGTCTGCCTCGGTGGCGTAGTTGTACTGCATGCGCGGTACGGCAGAGTGCTGAGGTTCTGAATTCGTTCCTGGGTTCGAATCCCGGATCGAGCAGTGATATTTGGGCTTTTCTGCTCAGTATCAACCCGGAGTCTGAGATGGCGATAGGCTCACGTCATGACGCGGAACACATTTGGCGAAATGTGGATGCTCGTGGAAAATGCGCGTATGTGTTTGATAAATAATTAACTCTGAATATTACCGATAGCCTAGTTGGTGGTGGAACAGACTGCCGCGACAAACGTCCGCAGGTTCAAATCCGAAGGACACACACCTCTGACTTCTTTAAAATTATGTATGTATTCTTTGTGAGATATCGCTTGCTTTGACGGTGAAGAAAACATCGTGAGGAAACCAGCATACCTGAGATTTACGTTATAGGAATTTCGAGGGTGTGTGGAGTCCACCAATTCGCATTAGGCCAGCGTGGTGGTCTAAGGCCTAACTCCTCACATTAGTAGAGGAGGCTCGTGCCCAGCAGTGGGACAATATATAATACAGTGCTGACGTTATTACTATTATTATATATTACCGATAGAGAAAACTGCTTTTCCACATAAGTAAACATCTTTATACACTCTCAACACTTCGAGTCACGAACTATTGAAGTTCACCAGAATTTTACATTTTCAAATCGTTTGGGACTAGTAATATCGAGTTATTTCACGCATACAGCCTACATTGGCTGAATCAAAAATTCAAAATGCTCTGAATACCGAAGTGTCTTCGAAATATTGGTACGATTGATACACGAATAAATAATTTTGTTAGCAAAGCAAGGTCAATGAGAGTGAATCTGACAAATTTTATTATAAATAGTGGCATTTTCTCACGTTTCGCACAATGACCCAATCTTTTACGGACTAGGTGGGAAACGGAGCCTACGACCAATACCAATAAAAATATTTGGGACAAAGATTTTTGTTATAAAAAAACTATTTTGACATTTGGTCTCTGATTTCTTTTTACAGGAACTCGAAATTATTATACAATTCCAAATTAGCAATTGTTGGTGATAGACTGTATCTGATATAAGTATCCCCCGGTGTTGACTGCGGGGTCCGATACAAAAAACCATATTAACACAAATATGAAATCCTCATCGAAAGCCGTTAATATTTGATGTAATACGTGAATAAATTAACAGAACGCTTCAAATAGATTCCAGTGACATATCCGTGCATTGTTAAACGCATCATTACGTCGGCTATTAACCACGGTTCTGTATGAAAATATAGTTAATCCGGGTTTAATGTTACATCAAACCACGAAATCAACTATTCAGTCGTTAATTTAAATGTTAGTGTCTCGTAAAATTTATATTGTGATTGTTTTAAACGGTTTTGAATTTGGAGCAATTTTGTATAATGAACTTTATAATTGTACGAACCATGGATGATACCATCCCACTGCTGGACTTCTTTTCATTATCATCAGCCACAAAAAGTCCACTGCTGAACATATGCTGCCCTTAAAGATTTCCAGGCGGACCTGTCGAAAGCGGCCTGCATCCAGCGTGTTCCTGCTTTACCAAGTGGTCGGAATTCTCTACAACATAAGATTTAGATTATAGACCCTCGGGTTAGGTAATTGTCAATAAATTCTTACAGCGAATTTTAGGTACGTATATTTACTGACAATATTTTTCTTTAAAATATCCATTATCGGGAAAATTGTAACAAAATTATAATTTGCATTCCGTACTTTATATTCGAACCCTGCACCTCCCGATCCACAGCTTACATACGCTTCCATTGAACCAAGGAAATTTAATATTACAAATACCGTAAGAATTTTATTAAAAAGGAAATCCTGTAGAAATTCCTGTATTGGCAATATTCAGTTAATTGAGTTCAGTTATAAAGAACATTCCGGGAAGGAATCTTGGACGCGGGTCCATTAGTACCACTAATATAATTACACTGAGCGAGGGGAATTCAAATGATTTGAATTTGAAAAATGTGTGAACGCGACATATCTTATAATATTGCTATGTTTATTATGATAGACTTAAATCACTTTTTTTGAGTTATGGAATATAAATATTCCATCCCATAATGTCATAGGCAGCGAGCGTATCTTTATAATTTCAGGTATACAAGTTTTCTGGCGATGTATTCCTTCACCGTTAGAGCAAACGATAATACACAAAAAATAAGCACATAATTTTAGAAAAGTCAGAGGTGTGTGCCCTTTTGGGTTTTGAATCTGCGGACATTCGTCTCGGCAGTCGAATACCTAACTAGGCTATCGCTTTCTTGTCCTATCTTTCGGATATAAATTCCAGACTTCAGCCTGATACCGAAAATGTATTAATATACTAAAGTATACTATCCCCGTCACAAAAGCGCCTGATACCCCCAAGCGGGCCCATCCGAGGCTACCTAAAATCGCCTATTTAAATGTAAACCCGACCTTACGAACAATATCTTTGTTGCATTACTAAAGATCAAACAGACCCGGACTAACCAAATATCGCATCTTTTATTCTGCGACATCAAAGCGGGTTTACTTTCAACCCGTTGACGCGTATTTGCTTTGGGTTCAACTCATTATTATTTTCTTTTAGAGTTTCTATAGTGGGCCCTTTGTACCCTTTAATGAATACTTATTTAACATATACCTTTTCGGGTAAGGGTTGTTAGGAAATTAAATATAAAGATTTTTTTGTTGTTATAAGTGGTTTCTAAGCGGGACGTAGCCTAAATCAATTTTGCTCAACATTTGTTTAACAAAATATTCATTTAATTAATTATATTTTTACACAATTTCATGAAAAGGGACTTAGGGATGCTAAAGACCTCCACTATCAGTCCTTGTTATACCTTTAAGCGATAATAAATGAGAATGAAAACATAGATACCGCGTGGAAAGTTTGTTTTAGTTTCAATACCTAAAGTCGACTACCATGAATCTAGCATAATTTAGACTGGCCCTAAACAGAATCCCTAACACTACGTACACACAATAGGCCTAACCAACTAACTAACCAAAACCTTGCAATGCCCTTCTTCGGCCCATACGGCGTGGCCAGTACAATGTATACTACGATAACAGTTGCTTGAACTGACCCTCTGCGATATTGTCTTACAGCCCATATATATTAGGAGAAGAGCTCAAATGAAATTACCAATCGTTTAATAAAACTGCCACCATCATCGACTTTCTATGTCAAACTCACTCCAACCATGCCGGCCTGTTCATACAAACATAGCATCACGCATTTTTCCCTCTTAGGGTCAGATAGAGGTGGAACACACCCAATAGAGCATAAATAAAACTAGGGGTTCCGCCCCCTCCTCAACTAATGCGAAACAATTATGTGAAAATGTAACTCCTATTTTGAATCATTAGTAAAGAAAAAAAAACAATAATCGGAATTAATAAAAATTACATGCCAATGCTTCTTAGAATAAAGTCTTACGTGGTCTTACCGTCAGGTTTAGTTACTGCGCTGTTTAACAGAAAGTTCTCACTGGGGAGCGTTCAAGACTAATAGATTTTTGGATTTACTAAGAAGAGTCTAATACCTAATGGATGTTTCAATATAAAAGCGATTTACGCAAAGTGACGTCACTTAAGGTTCGAAATAAGATCGTGTTTAAAAAATTCGTTCTTAAAGTCTATACTTTATGAATTACATCAGTATACCTTATCTTTCGTGTAAATGGAATAACTTTTTATACCTAATTAACAACCTGCTCCGTCCTTGCACGGGTAACACTAATTGTCTATAGCTAGATGACTTCTGGTGATCTGATACCTACCAAACTTTGCAGGATCGCGCATTGGGCTAATCTGAAGATTGCCTAAAAAATCGTTAAAATGACTGTTGGCGTTTTGGAACACATAGGAAACATACAGACACATATTTTTGTATATATTTATAGACAGATATCTAAATCATTACATAATATTTGTATTACTCTGAAATAAAAATCAAGCGAGTTATTTCATATTGAGTTTTATTCCATGTGATATTCCATTAAATTATGTATTCAGATGGTGGTACACAACAATAATTGCAGTGTAGCTCAAGCAAAATGGTCCTCCGATACCTACAATTACTGAAGGGCACTGCAAAGTATTGCTACATAATTTTCCAAGGTTACCACAATATCGCTCTGACGTAATTACGGTAACCATCATGGTCGCAACATTATTTAGTCTCTTTCATCTGGAACGTAATAAAAAGAGTTGGAATAATCTACATTCTTTGAACAAAAAACAATATCCATATTAGATGGCCATTCCTCCGGGATCTTTGAAAAAAGGTATGACAATCTACCCTTACTCTACGTAAGGTTAGCAAAGAAATCCTCAGGAGATCACGTTTTGTAATAATTTTAAGCTTTCTTCGAGTAAGTCCCGCGAGATCCGATATTTGATAGTAAATAAAACTGCCATCTTCTCTGAATAAATATCCATTTTAGTAAAGATTGTTCTATCTCGTTGTAATAAATCTGTTGAATACTAAGTAGAAAATCATAAGTTTAGTAGTAGCGCATATACGCTGTGAATTGGATAGTCGTGGGTTTGATTATCTAGTTGTTTAAATTCTCCTGATGCGATCTGGGACTGAGTGGGACCGTTGTATCAATCAGGTAGGTCATTGATTCAACGGTCTAATTCGATTGTATTCATTCGATTGCTGGTGGTAGAATATATTTTATATTATACCGAATAGCGACCACCATATACTAGGTGTTAAAGTAGCTCACGTAATTGTGTCGCGTTGCGGGATCAGCCTGTGTATATCCAGTTCCAACAGGCCGGCGTACTTGTGTTGACTGACTAGGAGCAATCAGCTCTTATAGTTGACATTCTATTGGACCCCACTCCACTTACCATCAGGCGCAGCGGGGTCACTTTGGCGTGTACACAAAAAAACAATTCCTATTGGTCAATGGTGTGGATTATGTGTAGGTGGAAGATTTTCTAAGCATGAATTTATGAGCTAAGGTCTGCTTCGGTAGCGTAGATGTCGTCGCGCACGACTACAGCTCTGAGGTCTCGGATCCTGGGTCAGACAGTGCTATTCAGTTTTTGGCTCAATATCAAATCTGGAATTTGTGCCTGACATGAAAAGTAAGAAAGAAAGAAAAGTACATGAACTAGTTGCACCTCATCTTGCTGTATAAGGATTAAAATGTGTGAGTGTGTGCGTGTGACTAGAGTTGACTAGAAAATTTAACACTGATACCTTATGTATATAGAAGTACGAGAGTTTGTCTCTTCTAGCCTTTCGATTACGTAAAATAATCCCATATTTTTAGTCAGATTTATGTTTTGGTAAATTAGGCATTCATTATCACTTACATGATGGAATAGACAGAGCTAACCAAATATCAACGTAGACTTAATAAATACTGCGGTGATACATACAACATAATAGTCCTTAAGTCTGCAATTACAAGGCTCAAGCACACCAATGTCCTTGGAAACTGTTAATATGTATTTCGTACGAGCAAATAGTTGCTCATGTAAAACAATTTTCATGTTTGTTTGTAGTTGTCTGTTTTCTAACATTTAGATTTATGGGTTGTTATACTTATGGATGTTATGTTATACTTATGTTGTTGTTTATACTTATGGATCAAGAATATTTGCATCTGCCGATAAAATGTATCTTTCATATTTATGGTCGATTGCTTGTGAGTTGCTGTTTAATTCAAACATGTTTAGTATCAACTTAACCTAGATTAAATATGTAGACAGAAATTCAAACATTGCACTTAGCCTACAGAGGTTATCACCATCCCTTGATTTGATAAAAGAAGATCCTTGCGCTGTACCTTGTAAAAATTTTAATAACACCTTCCCTAAGTCAATTGATTTAACAATCAATTGTCAATTAACTTTGCGGATAACCAACACCTCATTGCCCCCGTGATCACGAAGGTAGCAAAGTCTTCGAAACGTCGGAAGAAAATTAAAATATAAAATCCGCAATAAAATCCGAAAAATGTTAATTATGTATAATTTTAATGAGTCAACAAATTCGTACCTTAGAATCGTCTAAGAGTATTGTCTACGGCAATGCGACTGGATTGGACGATTAGATCCGTCATCAATACAGCTTATATCAGACTGTCACAATGAGCATCTGGAAGTCCCTTGTAACTTAGTAAGCCGGGCCCCAACAGATTATTGCCAAGCGACAATAGTTGTTAAGCCACTTCCGAACAGCTAACTCAATAAGCTGGAAGTTGAGTGGCCACAGGTCCAATTTCGCTTAACCTGCATCGGCAAAGGTAGCAGCAACTTTGAGACAGGTACATGTCGGGTTAATTTCTCTAGTTGCACCAACTTGTAATTCTAATAACTTCAGGGAATTTGAGATCGAATCTCCTATTGGGTTTGGTTCGACGAGATGTTTTAATAGTTCTAAATGATGAGCAGCCCGTCTGCTTGGGCTGGTTTTAAGCAAGGAAATAAAGGAAATAATAAAATTACTGGGCAATTTAGGAGTGATTGAATATGAAGGCCTGGATTAAATTCCCAATTACAATTTGTGTAATTTTCCTAACACAACTTGGGCATCCTCAGACAATTAATACTTAAACTGCGAAGAGCCTTAAATGATATTTGTATTTTAAAGCTGTATTTTGAAAACGAGGTTCTGGGACATTAAATGAAAGTTAATCATCAAAATAAAGCAGTTTAAATTATTAACACGGAAACAGAATCGCAATCACCGGCCCACTGTGGTATACCCATTGATAATGAGATAAATAATCCATCCGTTAATGAAGTAAATTTGAATCGTTCTATAAATTCTCCAAACGAAGTAATAAAACAGCTTCTTGTTTATAGACAAAACAAAGTTCCAAATTAATTTGTTAATTAAATAGTTTAAAACTTAACACTTCCCGGGAAGTTTGCGAAATACCTTAACTGGTGCTTGTGCCTACAACAGGACACCTTGTAAATTGCTGTTTGTTTCCTTGCTAAATAAATGTTTAACTCAAAGTTTGTTCAAATTCATTATTGAATTTACTGGGTAAATTTCTAACTGTTGTATGCGACAATTCACCAGAGTTCTTGTTAATTTCTATCACCAAGCAAGCGATTATAAGCACTGTAATGAGAGAATAGTAACAGTAACAGTGCGACAGCCTTGTTGTATAAGAATCAGACTGCCAGGATGAACTGCCATATGCTTAGGTTCCAAGCCACAGACCTTTGTCTAGTCGATATTACGTGAGTATTAAAAAAAAAAAAAACAAAAAAATGTCCAGATTTTATCGCGGGTTTTATTTTTTCATTTTCTCCCGACGTTTCGAAGACTTTGCAGCCTTCATGGTCACGGGGCGGACTGAAGTGTCAGTGATACGAAAAGACAAAGTTTACAATTGTACTATTGTATTATTTTGAAAATTTACTTTGCGTTAACAGTGAAAACATCGTGAGGCACCTTAGAATTTTTTACAAGAAATTTCGAGGTTTGCTAACCCGCACTAGGATAATGTGGTAGAATGTAGCCTCAAATCCTCTCAAAGGTAGAGGAAGGCCATGCCTAGCAGTGAGACAACATGTAATATAGAGCTGGTATTATTATTAAAATGAACATATTGAAGCCAGTTCAATTACTGGGAATAACAAAACTTCAAGATCACAAATGCAACGCCGTACACTACTTTCTAATGACGAAGTTGATGCTTTTAAAAACATTTCTTCCAGCACAATTCTTACTACTATTGAAACTGTTGCAAAAGCACAATGAAATATTATTTTCACGTTTAAAAGCGAAACAGTGTTTTAATGAGAGATTGGAGTGGGTTCGAGCCGCTCCCCCCACGGTAAGTAGGCTAATAGCAATTATTCCCTACTAGAATAAAGGAAAGGTTGTAAAGTACTTATTAACGAGAGTAGATTTAATTCTTTTATCATCCTAGATTATTGAAACTAGTAAAATTTGGATTTTGTCAGTTTGCGCAGGAAGTAAAGACAACCATCAACGTGGTCAAAATGCTTTTTTTGATTAATATTTGATCAGAAATGTTTTGTTCGTATTTATATACCGATACAAAACAATTATTTGAGCTTTATTTAGTACGATATACCTAATCTAATCAACGTTTACGTTTAGAGTGACGGCATTAACTTAAATATACGTGTACGTATCCCGAAAACATGCTATCATTCCCTTCTAATCCCATATAAATGGGCAGCCACAAATAAAAATCCACATCGTTAATTCGAGGAGTGGTATCGGCTAACAAATGGCTACTAGTGTAATAATCAGATGGTGTATAAATCGAGAAGAATCCAGCTTTGTTACGCCACACGACTGCGAATAGCGGTCATTTCCATTTAGCGGCGAGATGTTAGAAATATGCTTGGTTTGAATGAGGAAAGATGGCGGGTTGATGACAGGTTTAAATATATCCATCTTAAAGATGTCCACTGCTGAATACAGGCTTTCACTGAAGATTTCCAGCACAATTTGATAAAAGCGATCTGTACCAAAGATTTCCTGTCACTGTAATCAGTTAGTCTTCTTATTGACCTCTAAAGAAGGATCAGTGTAAAATGAAATATATACAGGCGTAGCAAAATGTTTCCACTGCACCTGATAGTAAGTATAGTGACGTTTACATAGAGTATCGACTGCCGATATTTATTCTTTTCTAGTTGATACAATTTTACCGACCCATTTTTTAGCTACTTGAATCTGAAATAAAGTGCAACCATACAGCAGCTGATATTATTATTATTATACAGCACGCGATCTCTTAATAACCACACCAACCCAATCCACGTCCATCAGAAAGCAGCGTAGAAGCGATCCAATGAACATTAAACTCTCGTATTTATAGTAGAAGCATTACTATAAAACGGAAATCCGCATCGCGGCTCCAGACGTCCATTTTATGGCCTTTCTTGAACAAGTTTAACTTCGTTTCGATACAACCGCCTCGACAGATTGGCTCGTAAATGCTGGCCAGGTACACAACTTGAATTTACATAGCTTTGATGGAGTTTCAGTGTTATGGTTCCATTGAGTCCTTTTCTGGTAAATAGGTGTCGATATCTTGCTAGGTTTTGAAAATAGGATTTTGATCTAGTTTCTGTCTTTAACTAGCATTGAAAGCACTCATGTTTAAGAAAGGGCTTACTTTTTTAATTAATGTAGTTCCTGGAAATTGGAGATTATTTTGATGAACTGCTCAAAACAACAATAAAAAAACAATTGTATTTTTTTGTCGGTATCATGTGCCATATCAGTTTATACCTTAAACTGATTTTGAAAAGAGCAACACCATTTTCATACGCTTTCTTTTTTGGTGAGAATTGCTTTCCAAACTAATAGTAAAGTTAATATTGACGGAATCTAGATAATGTGTAACATTTTACATGTTCAAATAAGCCATTTCATTTCATCATAATAATATATCTAAAATCTGCAGGAGATGAATGTAAGTATTGAAGTACCACGCATTGCTTTGTAAGTATGATGTTGCTATTGTTTGTCAGGTGAGTAACATTTTCGAGTCATTATTCACTGATATATAAACAAAACACGATATTCTCCACTGTTACTGAGTTTTGTATGATGCATTGCCCCACTATTAAAAAAAAAAGTTTGGCCTTTATAAGTAAGACTTCAAGTAGTGGCAACTAACGTCAATATAAACTTTATTAACAAACTGCTTGACAAAGTTCTTTAACAAGCCATCTTTGTCATCTTCATCAAATCTTCATCACAAATCGCATTAACGCTATTCAAAGCAAAATATACTAAACATCCACCCTTAGCTGTGATGTTATTACCACCTTCATCCCCAGAATCTGCCCTAAATCCCCAGCCCTTTACAAACAGAAAGACGTAAAAATTTATGAGCAATAAAAAGTTACAGCGAGGATTTGAATCAACGGCCTTGCAATGAAGAGCGTTAAGCTTCAAAACAGATGTAAAAAGAGGTGTGCGACGATTAATCGACTATATCCTGCAGCCATAACGACATGCGATATAGATGAAATGGTACAATATGGACCAATGCGTGGGGAGTATGAATCAACTTTATCCAACGGTGTGTAGGTACATTATATTGCAGAATAACAATGAAAGTATTGGCGTTGATTAAAAATGTTTTCCAATCTGCCTGTTACTAAACAATTTGATTTTAATAGTATCTGATATTGAAATGGAATCATGGGATGAGCAGTTCACTGATGGTAGGTAGTTGCAAACTTTGAATTATTGATTACACCGCATAGCTCGTCACCTTGATATTATATAAAATGTTAAATTTCCGGTCCGTTATTTCTTCTTCCAAAAATTATCAAAAGTTTGCGTTAGCATTAATATAGTTTAGAAAAATGCTGATAATATTATGTTTCTTTATTTTATGATTACCTAATTGTCATGAATCTATCAATTTTAGTAAGTATTTAATTTAATAAAACCAACTAAATAAAATGATATAAATATGTACTAAAAATACTTTCTTTAAGGTAAATTTTTAAAACTGTTCTTAAATTTACTTCTAACAAATTTATTTTAAAATCTTATTTAGTATATTTACGAAGTACTATGATTAGTCCCTCATCCAATAAATACTACGCTTACTCGGTTCTGAAGGACACGGCGTGATGTGAATTCTAAATGAAGAGTTACAGAGCTCCAGAAATTAGATACATCTTCGAATAATCGTTTGATCGCCAGTAACCCTTTATTAGCTTTTAAATTATTGTTGAATTTTTGGAAGCTTCTTACTATCAAATTGTTCTTAGAAAGCAACTCAGTACAAACATCACATCAACAGACAAGTATCTGGACTATATAGAGATTGGTGAAGCTCTTGTCCAGGTGTTCAATAGAAAGATTAAAGTACAAGAAAAAAGTTTACATATTGTTGAAGACAAAATCGAGGCTCTTCCTGGCATTTAAAATAGGCGCTACCAATGTGCAATGTAAAATCAATTAACATCCATAAAATATGCTTATAATATTAATCGATTTTTATGAGATTTCAGCATATATATTATATATTTGTTGTTTCATACCAAGGTGAGGTGCTCAATAATAAGAATGTCCAAATTCAAAAAAGACTTCCACTTTTCTTTTTATTTCAAGGGGTGTCTACTGTTTCATACAAACAAGGGTATTTAGAATTAGATCTATCATCCTAGCTGTTCGAAATACTAAAATTCTGATACCATGATTATCTATGATATGTGACCGCTTCCGAGTTTTCATTCATGCTGTTTTGCAAATCTCAAACTGTCGACTAGCTCTAAAATTTTTATCGCATATACTATCATTTTATTTTATTATGTATAGATAGAAAATCTATTATTGAACACGTATATATTGATAATAATACGTATGTCGTAGTGTCCATATATACGACTTTATTACATGCAGATATTAAATACATTATAGAAGGCACGTAAATTGATAGTCCAATCGCGTAGTGAAAGTATCTCTGTATCATTGTGTCACGTTCTTTAGGCAATAAGTACAACCGGCTCGTTGGTCTAGGGGTATGATTTTCGCTTAGGGTGCGAGAGGTCCCGGGTTCAAATCCCGGACGAGCCCTACACACTTTTTGTCGGATGGGATTGAAGTTTGATGTCAATTAATAATATATCGATTGACAATCTACTGCATACAGCAGACGACAATTAGTCTACTCTCGAGTTTGATTTACGTACTGTGACTAATTATGTTGGCTCCAAAGCATCCGGGATTTATGGAATTAAAAATTCCTAGATCATACCCAGGATATAAGTTTTAAATCTACGCCAAGGGGCCTCTATCCCATTTAATATAGGTCTTACCGGCGCACTCAGAAACGTCATTTATTTTAATTGATTATTAGACAGTTTTTGTAATTTAGTTATTTTCACTAGCAGAGACATGCATTAACGCGTAATATTTTCCCTCAATACCAGAAAAATTGGTAAAAAGGGTGATTTTTTTAATTTACTGGAGTTTTAGAGTAATAATTAAAAAAAAAACTAATGATAATTATATTTAGGTGACATTTCAAAGTGCAATAGAAACAGTAGAGTTCGAACTTCATGCTATAGTTCAGTATTTCGCATGCCAATGCAATCAAGATAATGTAATTGAGTATTATAATTTATTTTGGAATGCATGCCAATTCCATCAAACTGCATAATTGCCAATCAACAATTTCAACAACAGTATTAGTTCAACACGACGCGGTACATACATTTTTTTAATTAGATATTTAGGTTAGCTTTTGCGTTCGGACATAATACTATTGATGTGTCAAGGTTCCATATAAGCGGATTCCTATCGGCTTCCCTTTTGTGATATGTAAGCAAACTATTCAAATAAATTATATTAGCCAATAAATAATTAATATTTATACGACAGTAGCCTAAAATCGAATTATAATTATTACCAACATTATGTGTCGACTTCCCTTTTCAAAAATCCCAACCTTTGTTACTGTTATTGATATAAAATAAAACCTATTATGCGAAATTTAGCTTTCAATTTTAATATTGCCAGAATCTTTATTTATGGTGTAATTAAAGATTTTACTGAAAACACTTGAACTGTTTATTAGCGTAAAGTATTGAATATTATCTTCCACGTTAAGATAATACTCCACATTTCTTTAAAAAGTATTGTTCATGATTCAATATACATTATAACGTACTGCCGTGGTAATTGAGGGGACAGTAAGTCAGAAAGGGCGCTTCAGTCTACGTGGTTAAATAGATTATCTTATCGTTCTTACTGCTATTTATCAAATAAGAACATGCATTTCTAATTTACGTAGATGTATGAAACCATTTCAAATTTACCTACCTGTATAAAATCTAGATAGGAAGAGAGTTTGTTTAACGTACATATATTTTAAATCAGTAATAAATAAATTGGCCGCCCTTGATTAACTGCCTTCTCAGTTACCAGGGCAGCGTTAGTGTTTAGAACTTCACACAGTAGTTAGAACTTCGCATATAAGCAGGGTATACGATAGTAGTAATTTTTATTATAAAAAAGTGCAAGGAACCAATAAGACACAATAAACTTAATAAAAAAATTGTAGCTCAATTAGTAATTGACGAAGAGTTATCCATTACTTCAATCGAGAGCTATTAAAATAAACTTCTCTAAAAAGTGTGTCGGGCTCGTCCGGGATTTGAACCCGGGACCTCTCGCACCCTAAGCGAAAATCATACCCCTAGACCAACGAGCCGGTTGTGTCTCGCTGCCAAATAACTAAAGATAAAGTTAAAAAGAACTACTTTCACCAACATAAGGTTATATATCATAGAAATTAGAAATGCGTGACTGGACATTGATTATAATTATCTGTTTTGATTGTAATGAAACCAATAGCTTTACTTGTGCTTAAAGTCTGCTCACTTTTGCATCAGAAAGGTTTGCCCTTGGGGTTACAGAAGTCGATTGGCGAACCGCTTGTTTGTCTCTTAATAATATCAGCCCTGTATTATATACTGTCCCACTGTTGGGCACGGGCCTCCTCGGACTCGGACGTATTGTCTCTTATGGCAAAGAAAAAAATATTGGGTCAATGAGCCTATCACAGTTCTAGGCTTCAAACGTATTTTCAACGTCAAAATCTTACCTTAAGTAATATGAGCTATTTCCTACTAGTCTGGTTTGAATCAAAAGACATAAGTCGATGATCTTTTTAAACTAGAACGAGTATCCGATATCCAAATATCTATAGGAATTATAGGTACTTTAAATATTGGCATTTGAGAAATAATGTGAAAGAGTCTAATAGAACTAATGTTTCATAACTGAGGACAGTGATTATTTAGAGAATCTATTGCTGTTTAATGGATTTCATCACCTACAAACAACCAGAAGGCTTACAGTTGCTAAGCCTAAAAGAAAAGGGATTAGGGAGAGCCATTGGGCTTCATATCTGGCTTTTAACATTAGCTTAAATTTATCATTTAAGTTTTTTTGCCAACAGTGGTAGCAGATAGGTGGCTGTATTCTGTAAAGAAATTACCTAGTATGGTTTTATTAGGTTTGAGGCCTGTGTCATTTCCCACTGGGAGGCCCAATGTCAACACTCGGGATGATAGCACTATCCGAGCGAGCATTGGACCGATTCCCTAACCCCTATGAATACCCTACATCGACATAACCAAAACCCGGGTTAAACCATCATAACCGTTCCACTCACTTCCCAGTGGTGGTAATTATAACGCGTTTTTACTCACAATAATTTACCGACATTCTATTAAGAGGAGTTCGATCTAATTTTTATTAAGATGACCTATATTGGGTATTTAGACTTAGCATACGTCTAAAATTTATATGATCTACCAATTATTTCGATTTCCCCACCATTTTTGACCTATGGAAGGAACTATTAATAAATAACGCAACATCAAGATCAGAGATGGGTGTCTTGTCGATGCGATCCAATATGTATGTATCTTCAGGGCTTTACGACTTAATCTCTTCTAGACTGTCCTTGTATCTACAAAAAAACAAAAAGTGTAAAAATATTAAACATTATTCTTGGCACACTTTATTAGCTTGACGAGCACTTTACTATGTTACGATTATATCCATCCAAAATAGTGATGGGCTCGTCCGGGATTTGAACCCGGGACCTCTCGCACCCTAAGCGAAAATCATACCCCTAGACCAACGAGCCGGTTGGGTTATACTACCAAAATACGTGAGACAAAGATTAAACCGAATACTTTCACTGGACAAGATTGGGACAAAACGTGTTATCGAAGCGTTACGTGACTTTAAAGCTATATTGAATCAATTGCAGAAGTGGGTCCTCGACAGCTTAGTTAAGAATGGAACGGTCTGCCGAATTGAAGGTCCGCCGATTCAAAACTCAAAGCACACACCTTTGACTACGAAAATAGGTGTTTATTGTAAGTTATTCATCGTTTGCTCTTACGGTAAAGAGATATCGTGGGGAAACCTCCATACCTTAGTATTTTTCATAACGATTTTGAGGGTATGAGAAGTCTACGATTGGCACTAGGTCAACGTGGTGGACTAAGAACCCTCTCAGTAATAGAAAAGGCCCGTACTTAGCCTGTAAACTGTAAACTAATATTGCATATAAATTCTATCGTGGTGCTACCACTTAGTAACTTTTAACACTAAGGAAATAAATTATCAAGCATGTTTACTTTCTCTACATACGTCAGTATCTGCATACGCAACAGAATTACTAGGTCACCTTTCACTGCCACTGGTTCTGTTTAAGCTGATTTATATTTTGTATACATTTGCTAACCGGCTCGTTGGTCTAGGGGTATGATTTTCGCTTAGGGTGCGAGAGGTCCCGGGTTCAAATCCCGGACGAGCCCAACACACATTTTGGGGATATAGATATGGAAACATTGACAGAAGTTGAATGAATGATGGAACATGATTGCTTATCATATTTTTTTATAAAATGCATGATAGTCCAAGAGAAGTAAATAATACCCCATAATTTTTCCATTGTACTGTAGGTAGACAACAACTAGCCTATGAAATAAGAAAATGCAGGTTCGCTCAGAGGTAATCCTTTAAGTAAACATTATGTTTTGGTTTTGATTTGGTTCATGAGTGTTGTCGAGTTTAAAAATTAATTTATGATAACTTAAGGATATTATTATCTTATGCTGAAGTCCCACTAAAGTGAATATTATCGCTCATCATCGAAATATGTAAAGCATAAATAAACTGATATGAATCATAATTAAATATTGAATGCCTTTCCGTTGTCATAAATTGTGACTTTATCTATACTTTATTAATGCAAATATTTTTATTATTAAACGTTACTCTGGCTCCAACATTAGAGATAATCGATAATTCATATCGTATTCTATGGCATCAATAAAATAATTGCAATTTATGCCTTATATGACGATAGGCTCGTCCTTATCACATCTTGGGACGGAACATACTTAGCGAAAATTGTGTGCCGTGGTTGCGCCTCTGCATACCCCTTCAGGAAATGCGTGCTGTGTTTAATAATCTAACTTCCGCAACCAAAATCCAAAATTAAGGTCTGAATAACCGTCCAATAAATATAAACAGATAAACAATGGAGGGAATTTTATCATCCACATAAACGCTGGTTAGAGTAATAAATAACATAGATTATAGTGGTGTGCCGCGATAAGGTATTGTCGATATTTATTGCTTGTCGGTGTATGGCATTTTTCAACGTATTCGCTGATACTAGCCGAGGTAATATCACGGGATGATACACGGCTAGTGATGCTGTTATGTCGATACGACTGATACCTTTAGTATTATAAAACATGATACTAGCCAATTTTTTACATTATCAGAATGAGATGTCATCTAATGTTGAACGCCATGACCGTCTGTAGGTAACAAAAGTCCTTACCCTATGAGAGGAGTAAACAGTGTGCACTCGATAGTAGTATAGTAGTCCCTGATCTTTAGGTGATCTTATATCCTAAATATTATATGAAAAGAAACATTTTAAATTAGGGATCCAATGATGCCCTTGGACCTAGAAAGATGAAGTTCCTCGGATTCCTTTTACAGTGTATACAAGTAATACGGAAGGATGTGTTAAAATGTAACGCAGAGTGGAGGTATTGGAAATTTAGGTTTCACCTGGAGAAGCAAAATTAAGTAGACCAAAAAGACTTCGAAAGCCATGTAAAAAAGTTGTCATAAAATTAATTGTCTAGATTAGTCTTCTCCCAGAGTGTAGTTGTGTTGAGAGCGACGACACTGCTCTTTTAATCAGGAGTTCAAGTTCCGGGTCAGACAAGTTATATTAGGTTTTTCTGCTCAGTATCAGGCCTGAGTCTGGAATATGTGAACGATTTGATAGATCCTCTCTTATGATGTAATGAATGGAAGGATGGAACACACGTGGCGAAAAATGGATGGCCTGTTTACATCTCCTCCTATCGCTTCGGAATAAAGGCGTGATGTGTTTGCTTTGTTTTTTTTTTTAATCACAGCGAATTCTAGATCATGTTTAACATGTTGTATAATTCGGAATCTGTGCGTAATTTATTGTATTGTCAAAATGCGTACAGTGAAAGTACTTTGTGTAATTTTGTTTCGCGTTATTTAGTCTGTGATTGCAATCGGCTCGTTGGTCTAGGGGTATGATTTTCGCTTAGGGTGCGAGAGGTCCCGGGTTCAAATCCCGGACGAGCCCAACACACTTTTTATGCTTACTTTGTTCTAGTTGAAATGCCATCCTCTTTCGTTTTATAAGGTACTTGTCGACCCGACAGACGTTGCCCCGTCTTAATTATGAATTTACATCGCGCATTCTGTCAATCGCTGATAGTTATTTCAAACAATTGACAGTGATATAAAAATAATATTTTCGTTAAGTTGTCTTAAATTTTCTAATATTTCGTATTTTTTTATTTCATAAGAACCTTCTCCTGACAATAACTAACACAACAACAAAAAATAGTGAAATCGGACCAGCTGTTCACGCGTGATGGCGTGACCAAGGGAAATAAGGATTCATTTTTATATATATACACTAGCTGACCCTACAGACGTTTTCTTGTCTTTAACTGACAGAGTTTTGTCACTATATTGAAGACGTCACACAGTCTACTATCTCATTCGCACACTCACTCACTTTTCTATGATTGTTAAATATTTGCTATTATTTTCTCCTGACAATAACGAACACTTACAAGAAAGATTTATCGAATTTTGTGGAGTCTTTTGGAAGTTATGCGCGTACAAACATTTCGGTGATTCATTTTTATTTATATAGATTTAATTATTTATCTTATGTAGTAGCAAAAGCATATAAAATCGCACTGTCATGAGAATATTACAAATGCTTTTATTTTGCTGTTTTCTTAATTGAACATGCCTTGATAATTATAGACATAGATGATTTGTCGCGATATAACAGTAATTTCTAATCATAGTCGTTCCTTCCTATTACAATACTAAAATGAATGAGCAGTTTTCAAAATTTTCGATATTATTATTATCACAATACAGACAAATTAATATTGACTTCAATACCAGCTCATACGATAATTACGTTATCCGTAAATGTTTATTCAACTAGACGTAGTTTTCATGCTTTGCTTACGGAAAATCGCTTTTCACAATCTTATTTAGAAAGTAATAAGGTTCTGTTTAAAATACCATCAAACTACACTCAATGTTTTGAAAAATAAACTCAAAAAATCAAAATATTTACATTACATTATCAGTTTCGCTGGTCAAGCAAATCTCTCGCTTATTTGACACACTTACCTACACATACATATAAAATTCTGTTGTCCATAGAATATTTTAGCATATATATCTGTCCTTTTCTTCTAGCTTTATTATTAAGCGAGCGAAAGGGATACAAGATTAGAAAGTAACCGTATACGTCATATGCGTATCAGGCGTGCTAGTTTAGTGAAAGGTAGTCTAAAAGTGTGCCTATAATTTGATTCAATATTCAACCGGCTCGTTGGTCTAGGGGTATGATTTTCGCTTAGGGTGCGAGAGGTCCCGGGTTCAAATCCCGGACGAGCCCAACACACTTTTTGCTCGTTGTTTTTTATTTCAGTTGAATAGTTTTAAGGGGAAGGCGAGGCTTCTTGTGAATTATAATGAGTATGACAAAATAAGTCTATTATATCTTGAACAATTTTAAAATGAAGGTCATTGATGGTCATGCAATACGAAACAAGGTCATCTTAAACATTTGTTTGAACATTTAATCATTAATCTGACGTTTTAATATTTAGAAGTAAAGTATGGAGGTTCGATATGATGAATACCTAATTTTAAAGTCAGTCTCTGTTTGGAAAATAGATGAAATAAAGGTGAAGGAAAAACATACGCTGACTTAAGATGGTAACAACAACTTAAACCCACGGAAACGACAAACGTGGTAGAGTTTCTACGCACACTTCTCGTACGTAAGTAAGACATATTGGCACCAGACGCTTTTCTTTCTCAGACACTACTACACACCAACTAGTGTAAAATGTTCTAGAAATATACCGGTCATACTCCACCTCACTCCTTTCCTACGACAGATCTAATATTCCGTGAGACACATATACTACAATATTGTGTATAATATGTTACTAAGTCGTCTGTTTTCATACAAATTCTAAAGACTAGATGTAATAATGCCTTACAAATATGGTTTATGTGTACAATTTGTTTCTGCCTTTAGTATATTACACTACTTTTTGCTCACGACGTCGGCAACGTGAAAGAATTATTCTAGTATAAAAGTCCTGCTATATAGTTTCCCTAAATAAAAACCTATGTCCTCACCAGGGTCCTAAACTAATTCTATATCCCTAGGCAATTCTTATGCGCTTAGTCTCCAGACCGAATGCACACCCTTGTACTGAGGGACATTTACGAAGCCCTAGGCACACAGTTAGAAACCTCTTGGTTAGAAACTCACATTGAAGCTTATAAGCGCTCACGTAAAAAAGGATTCTATTCTTGCCTGATCCTCCTCTACACCAAAATCCTTTCCAAGGAGAGTTGGATGTCAACTGTCCCATTTGTGCACCACAACTAGCTATTTGTTCTACCGGGGGGATAGTAGCTACGTATCAAATAGAGAAACTTGACCTCCACACCTCAATTGTGAAACATACTGTAAATTCTTTTTGAATCAATAAAGGAAAGATAAAAAGAAGCTATCTCCATACAGAAATTCATGAGGTTCGCTAGTTTTTGGGTTTATCGTGTTCAGACGGACGCGGAGTTTGTTTTATAATATTTAACGATTACTTAATCATAAAATGCTAGTATTTGCGTCGCGTTAATCACGGAACGCTGAGTTAGCGTTAAAAACTTCACGCTGCAGTATATTGGTAAAGCAACATATTTTATTATTACCATTTTTCTACTGATCTCGATTTATTAGAATGTTGATTTTGTTCTAAGTATATGTAAAGAAAAGTCGTTTGATGAAGGATTATCACTATAACAAATACCACGGACATATAATGAATAATAAAGGACGAACACGCTCTTCTTTTTAAAGTACGTATCTTACATAGCGGGAATTCCATTTAATCAATAGACAATATGACAGCGTCTAATGAGTTGAGTCTTAGGATCAGGCAGGGCATCTACGCAATGTAATGTAAATAAAAATTCTGAATAGTGATGTGGCTACTATGGGGAACCGATTTCCATCATCCTAGCAACTTGCTAGTCCCAATATTCTTTAAAATAAAAAAAATATTAGCACATGAAAAATGTTAAATTAGGTATCTAATAATTCTTGGTAATATTAACTTGAGAAGTTTCAAAGAATTTATAACTAATCTAATGAATTACATTCTTGGACTTTTCAATGAATTTCAAATATTTTCAATTGTAATTACGATGTCATTTTTATACGTCATTTATTATAAATTTTATCATTGTTTTTTATTCTACCAAGGTAAACTGTATTTATATCTTATAGCGAGTATAGTATTACAGGCCAAATATTATAATATCGACTATCTATTGGGTTTTCGATGGATACTAAAATTAATGGTCTATCTTGCTCGATTTAAATATTCCTAAAATTGCGGGACTAAACTAACATTTAGTACTATCGAATTTATTTAACCATAAAAGTGGGTCAGATAATATTGCCAAAAATTGAGTGTTTATAAAGAATTTCCTTGTCTTACTTCTCAAATACTCTTAATAAAAAATTACAGTAATGGGAGCAAAGTTAGAAGATTAATGTCAGTTTATGGCTCTCCCACACAATTCCTAGCAACATCAGCTGGTGACCTTAAAATATCTTCACTAATATGTGTAGATTACGACTTCAAACGCCTACGTCAAAACATATTTTACTATATCATAATCACCTAATGGAAGACCGACATTACCAACATAATTATAACAAATTACACTTTAAAGTGACATTACTGTGGTGCAAAATAGTGTGGCTAAAAGCCATTAGCGAAAAATAAAGTTTGCTACAAGAGGGGCGTTGTTACGCGGTTAGTAAACAAGAAAAATACAGGCGCACTCTTTGCGAACCGTTGAAACGACTGTTCGTGCACTCTGACCATAATTTCCCTTGAAACTACGTTTTTTTCGCACTGCAACCGCAACATAGAAAATGCAGAAGGGTCACTCGATAAATAAACTTTGAACTCGATTTTCGCATCATTTTAAGTAATTTTATTGAGCAACATGTCGATAAAGATTACAGGAACACGCTGGATTCACGATAGTTTTTGTAACGTCTGAAAATGTTTAGGGGAGGCTTATGTTTAGCACTGGACTTGGTTGATGATGATGGTGATGATGAGCAGCAATATAGATATAACGCGTGACGATTAACTATTGTTATTAATGTCATTATCGGCACCAGCGCGGTAGTTTGTCAGTTCATTATGATGGTACAAAAACATTACCATATACAGTCTTACTTATAACCTTGTTTTAGTTTTAAAAGGTGGTTAAGAATTGCTTAAATAGCTGTCAAAAACATCACCGGTTTCTAGTTTAAACCTTATTAAGAGGCAAGATGGCGGTTTTTAACTTACAGCTGATTGAGTAAATTTGTGTATTAACTAAGCATAGCTTAACGAATTTTTTATTAACAAGACTGATAATATGAACGTTTTATTATTACAGTATGGGGAATTGATTATAAGTTTTGAGGCAGCACTCTATTTTTATAGAGCACTGGTCGGTTTAAAAATGAATTTAAATATTTAAAATAAATTTGTCAAAGAGATTTGGGAAATTATTTACATTTTCTGCAAATGTGTACCGACGTTTTATTTAATGTGGGGAATATCTCCCCTCAAAAGTTATCATCGATGCGTTGTCAGTATTTTGTATGTTTTTTTCAAAAATAAATAAACTATTATCACGTAGGCGAACAAAATTGCACTTATGATATGTCAAAACAAAATATAAGCATAATTATTATTAACAACGGACATTTCAAGTATATTACTGACATTTAGCTCGAGCTGGCGGGTGACAGAAAATAAAACAATAAGGCGTTGCGATCTTTACTGGTGAGGGCGATATGAGCCCTAGCCTACCTATTTAAATTAAACTATTTTACGGATTTTATCACGGTTATAATATATTTTACTTTTCTCCCGACGTTTTGAAGACTTTGCAGCTTTCATGGTCACGGGGGGAACTGAGCTGTTATTCATCCGTACAGTCAGAGTTACATTATCTACCTACATTTTACAAATATATAATTTTTTTAAATTTTTGACTGTTGGTGGTCCGATCGACACAGAATGAGATCACAGTGTCTTGAAGTCTGGCAGCCGGTCTTTCGGGTTCCGATTTAATAAAATGAAAAACTGGATCCCAGATTTGTGCAAGCTTTGATAAAATCCGTAAAATAGTTTACATTTAAATGTCTAACATTCGCGTAAACTTAAGAAACCATTATACCTAGCCTAGCTAACCTGCCAACCTTTTACTAGCTAAGTAATGACTGCCCATAGAAGAAAGCGTGAAAGAATCTCCAGGTTTACTTTTTTAAAATACAGAGTTTTCTAACTACCTACTTTTATAAAAAAAATCTATCTCTACTATTATTATTTGATAATAATTATAGTTAGTTGTGCGAACCTACCCTTCTGAATGTAATATTTTAGGAGTTGGCACGTGCCTTAACGATGATATTTGTTCGAACTACAACTTACTAAGTGTTAACCACTAGGTGTTGCTTTTGTGGTTTGTTGTAAAATATAAGGGTGCCCTTTTTTGTAAGTTCAACATTTTTTCTTTATTTTTATGTTTTAGTATAAAAAATATCTTCTAAAAACGAATTTCTTACGAAAACCATAAATCTTACCTAATGTAAGTATTATTTCAATATTGTTTTTCTAGTTAATTTATATCTCATTCGGTAGTTCTCTAAACACTGTCAGCAAAAAAAGTAGTATTATAAATTAAAATCGAATTACCAATTATCATTATTGTATAATAATTACAATTTTAATTAATTATCTATCTCTTGTATATTAATTACGTCTATAATTAACTTTTAATTTGAGCCCGATATGGCGATAGGTTCGCCCCCTATCACATCCTGGGACGGAACACACTTGGCGAAGAGTGGGTGCCCTGGTTGCACCTTTGCATACCCCTTCGGGAATAAATACGTGATGGTGTGTGATAATTAACTTTATAAATATTGAATATCTAACACCAAAATTACTAATTGATTAAGAAATATAGATTTCTGTAGCCTCAATAAATCTAGATTTTTATGGTCTAAAACACAAACAGTCAAGATTACTCTCTGAATTCTGGCCTTCAAACCGAAATCTCAAATGCGTTACATATAAAACAATAATGGTATTCCTGTTCCTCATATTTTCAACATACTCCGCAGAAACATGGAATAAATCCCCCACCGCACAAAACATGGCGCTGCGATCAAGTGCCTCTGACAGATTTACGGCCCAACTCGCTTCCTATACTGACCTTGGATACCAGAGGTTATGAATTGCAAAATTACTGCTTTTACAATTCTGGATACTTTTGGCAGGTTTTTCCATGCATTCTACACACACACTCACGCCTTTTATCCCTAAGGGATAGGCAGAGGCGCAACTAGTCCACCCACTTTTCGCTATGCCGTATCATTATGTGATAGGGGGCTAGCCTATAATCATATCAGACACAAATACCAAACTACAGACTGATACATTTATTGAATAGTAAAACTCGATGTAATGTACCCAAGAATATGAAACCTGAGACCTCAGCACTGCGTCGTACTATAATACAACTACGCCACCAAGCCGGTCATTAATATTATAATTATGTTTAAAACGTGCATTGAATAGTGCGCTGGTGGCTCAGGCTCCGATTACTATTCTCAGGATTAGACCTCTGTCCACCCTCCTAGTATACATTGGAAGGCTTCACACTTGTAGAATGTAACCTTTGTTGTGACTATTATCTTTTCATGTGTTCTTTTTATAGATATTTGTATGTTGTTTTGTTTGCTTAGTTACTTGCTCAAAAAATAAACACTCGTGTCAATGACACATTTTTATGTAATTATATAAATAACTCAGAACATATATACCAATTATTTACAACACACACATCTTCCAAGTTCTGCTATTACTGCAAACACATCATTCAATTACATGGTTTATAAAGCCTACTTGCAAATAAATCTAAGATATTTCGTTTAAAGAAATATATGGGAATAAACATGTCTACTAAATTACGTGTTTACTATAAAATCATTTATGCTGACTCATTATATTCTTCTTTGAAATATGCTAGGAGCTGAAGCATGGAGTAACCCACTTCTGTATTTATACACAAAATCTTTCTAAGTAATTGGTTTCTCGTATGCATGAGAGCATTTGTGTAGTTTATTTCTGACTAACCTTGTTGCTAGCTCCTGCGTGGCAGTGAAATATGATCTGGTTTGAATAACATTACAGCCAGTGCAATTAGTAGGCATTACGAAACTAATAATAATCTAACGTAAAAGGATGACGAATGCAGTGCAGTGCTTAGGAATGAGAAGTTCTGGGAGGTGTCTAACACAAGGGCCAAAAGTCTGCCTCATAATCATCAGCCATAGGATGATTACTAATAGCCTTCCTCTAATAATATCCAAACCTATCT
Organism: Manduca sexta; assembly: GCF_014839805.1. NCBI lineage: Eukaryota > Metazoa > Arthropoda > Insecta > Lepidoptera > Sphingidae > Manduca > Manduca sexta. The sequence goes on from NW_023593800.1 coordinate 185,675, forward strand.
TTTCTAAGCGGCCAGCATCAACCGAGTCTCAACTACTATTAAGCAACATTTTCCCATATCAACTTTCATTGTTTATACATCCTATTACAATGGCAACATAAAATGCCCATAAAACATTCTATAACTAGTTCCTTACATGTTGACATGTTAATAAAAGTGCAAACAATATTAACTTTATAAACAAAGCCCCAGCTTGCTAAGCGAAAATATGAAACGATAATTTCTCAGCGCCCCTAGCAACCTCTATTAGGTTGCAAAACGTGTTGACGTAAGTAATGGTTTTGCATTTTGACTTACTAATAATATCCTATGAAGCAATTTTGTTTTATTTTTATTGCAAAGTAGAGCAAAGGCTTTTATACTTCGTTTCCTTTGAATGCAGTGAAATTTGAATTTCTTGGCGGCATTTCCTTATCTTCCATGGCGTAGATTGTAACTAACATTCTCATCTTACCTCCGGTCACCACTTTTTGCATTTTGCAAAGGTTAGCAATTGTTGATAAGCGGTGGTTATAAGAAAACCACTTGTTTGTAAGCTATTTTCTGTATAAAAAATCCTCAAAAATGATGTATAATTTCAGTCATTATTTGCATATAAAATTTTATTATTTAAAATATTTTTTTAGACAAACCTAAATGCGTAAAATAATAACGACAATCATAAACGAAATAATATGATAAAAATATAATTTTTAAGTTTACCTCGCTCGCCTCATCTCTACCCATCATTACCGCTCGAGTACCCGCTCGGATGTAGGGGCTATTTTTTTATTCGCTTCCATCGTACATTTCACCTTGTTTAATCTCCCATTGACTCGCTACCTTTGTTTACGCAGTGATCGTCAGAAAATGTTTGATCGCTGCATGCGTAGAGTAAAAATTCTTTGGGATTTTATTACTTATCTATCTTTTGATTTAAATTTGAAATGTAATTGTTGAATGGAAGACGATTATTTGTTTTTAACCTGAATTTTATGACTGCCAGATATACAGATTATATTTTTAGTCATTTGTGCTTACTTCATCAATACGGTACGCCGTTTTAACACTGACAATTGTCATGAGACAAAAATGTATGTCGGAGTAGTAGATTAAGTATAGCATATCGGAATTCTTCTACGTCTACTTGCTTTGAACAAAATTTTCCAGAAAGCAATTAAAGTAAGTGCATTATTAATTATACCAAACACAATTATAGGTTTCCCAGAAAAAACATTCAATTAAATAACAAAGTTTTTACATATCCTTGTAATTTCAGACCTCACACTCAAAGGTTGATGGCATATGGTCAAAGTTTAATGTACAAATTCCAACGTCTTAAACGAAACCCTCATTCCATTGAAACTGTCAACAGATTTAGCTAAGCCTCAAATCTTTTGAAATCCTGCCTCAAAGTTGCCTCGACTTGCCAACTCTGAGCGTTAGCGCCACAAACTTCGCAACATGAATATGTACAACGCGTTTCTAATAATTTTCATGTAAGTTTCAGGGTTTCACGCTTCACGTAATAATTACGAGTCAGTCGAATTGTTTTGGCGTGTCGGCATATTGTTTTGCGTTGCTATTGTTGAGTGTGGCGTGTTCAGAATTATGATGTAATTAACTAGATGTTTCTAGGCCGCGTTAGTTCCCGTTTGATGGAATGTATGTTACACGAATGGTTGTTCAGTTTTATTGTATTCATTTGGGCCATGTTCACATTTATCAACTAGAAATACTGGTAAAGTATCCGCTTAAATAACCTAGCTTGCCTATTTGGGAGTGGAACTAACTACTATGACGAACGTCCGCATGTTAAAAGCCCAAGGGTATGCCTTTTCTAACGTTATGGCTTATTCTTTGTGAATGCTTGCTTTAACGGTGAAGGAAAACATCGTGAGGAAACTTGAACACCTGAAATGTTCTCTATAAGAATTTTAAGGGTATCTAAAGTCTGTCAATCCAAATTTCAGTAGAAGAAACCCGTGTTCAAAAATGGGACAGTATGTAATGCAGGGCTGATATTACTATTATTACCAACCAAATTGTAATATCGACAACATGTAGGTATTAGCTGTGACAATTTATTATGTCATGCTTATTTCTTTGTACTTTCACGTAATTGTTAACACTAGATAATCATTCTTTCTTCTGCTTCTCTATTAATATTGAAAGCGTGTGTCGGTCCAATAGATTACAATATGATTTGTTATCACATAAAGACCATGCGCCGAATAATAACATCGACTTTATTTTTAAAGCATGCTCATATTATAATACTTTTGACCCCTTTATTTATTTATTTGTAATACGGTACACCAACAGCACTACATATTACATCAATCAATATTAAAAAAGCAATAAGGTACAGCATCTGATATGTGTGCTACTAATAGGTGAAAAAAGAGAAACACAACAGACAAATCCACGGGCAAAAGCTTACAAAAACTTTATAGATAGCTTCATTATACTGTCTCGAAGTAAACTAATAGATTTTTCCGATACTGTCTACATATCTCAGAGGGCAGGTGTTTTCAACTTTCGGTTTGAAATAAGAATTAAAATAGCTCTCGGTTAACGCTAAATAACGACCATCCCGGACTAGAATGTACGAGAATTTGCAAGTTACCTTCCGAAATTTTACCGGGATGGGAATTGGGAATTTATTTTAATAGTTAGTGAAAGTTGGGAAGTAAGTTAGATGATATTTTTACGGGAGTTGGGATTTTTATTTTTTAATATAACGAGTAAATAGGTCGTTGTGGGTAATGAAGGTCTAACCAGATCTTCTGGAAAATAATGGCTTTAGATTTTTTGAAAGAAATAAATTGTTATTGAACTCACCATCCACACTGGATGTGTATCTGAGTACTTATGTCTATAGGTACTCACCTAACTATGAAATTGTATTTCTTTTTGTTTTTATCTCTTAGCTCATTAGAAGTTTAATTTATTGTAAATGATGTTTTCCACCCAATCTGTGGCCAATTAATGTTATTTTCTTTCTATTTCTTCTTTCTTTCTTTGATGATACATCTCTTTCCACCCATTTCATATAAAAGCGTGAAGTGACATTTCATATCGCCTTCCATATTACCATTTTCCCTACATTAAAAGTTAAATGGACAAACTTAAGAAATCAATTCCGAGCGTCATCAGGTCATAACGCGGGCACATATTTCGCGAATATTACTGCCAAAGTTCGGCGTGCGGTAACACAGCGGTAACTCTGAGTTGCGACATTCAAGTTTGAATTTTTCATATTTGACCAAGTTTGGTTATATATTCTTGATGGTGGCGTCCGAATGCTCTATTAAAATAAATTTACTGGTACAGCGTTATTAGATAGCTTCCCGTATTACAAAACCATCATATCATAGTTAGTTTTATAGATATACTTCTTAAAGTTTGTTGATGTGGACTACCAGACCATATCAGAGACACAAAATTTATTACTTTAATGATGTATTGTTTTAATGTATTCTAAAAATTATATTCATATACTAGCTTTTGCCCGCGGCTCCGCCCGCGTTATAAAGTTTTTCAGGCTAAAGTTTTCCGTTATAAAAGTATTAGTTTCCCGGGAGCCTATGTTCTTCCCAGGGTCTCAAACTGTCTCCATGCATAATTTCATCTTAATACGTTGGGTAGTTTTTGAGTTTAACACGTTCAGGCAGACAGATGCAGCGGGGACTTTGTTTTATAATATATTTTTAGAACTTTTAAGTCATACATTATTGTTGCATAACTTAACGTTTACGCAGCGCACGCAACGGAAGCTCTCAAAATAATATTTTTCCCCCGTTTTTGCAACATGTTTCATTACTGCTCCGCTTCTTTTGGGTATAGCGTGATAATATATAGCCTATAGCACTCCACGAACAAAGGGCTATCCAACGCAAAACGAATTTTCAGTTTGGACCAGTAGTTCCTGAGATTAGCCATTACTGCTCCGCTCCTAATGGCCATAGCGTGATGATATATAGCCTATAGCACTCCACGAACAAAGGGCTATTTAACGCAAAAATATTTTTTCAGTTTGGACCGGTAGTTCCTGAGATTAGCGCGTTCAAACAAACAAACAAGCAAACAAACTCTTCAGCTTTATATAATAGTATAGATTATATTTTTTTACTGCTTTCAATATCGAGATGAGCTTGCCGTTTGCCTGATGGTAAGCGATACAAACGCCCATAAACAGTAGAAAACCATCCAACACTTTGAATTACAAAGTGACTGAGTAATTTTAAGGTGGAAAAACCCAGTCAATATTATTTCGCTCGACCCGATTTAAACCCGGAACATCAACGCAGTACTCATATTACGATGTACAATAACAACGACGCCACCGAGGAAATCAGCTATAATACGACCCGAAAGAGCCACTGTCTGTGTCGGTAAACAAGCATCGTAGTTAACAAGAAACTTCATTAAGCGAGCGGCGCACCTGCGATTAACGCAAGCATTACCGGCCATCTTGTGTGCCGTAGGGATGAGGTCGCATCGATATCGATACGCAAATTACCGCTTTGTAGCATAATATAATAATAATACTATATTTTTATTTTTTGACTGCCTCGATGGCGTAGTTGTAATTGTACATGGTACAAGTACGGCTACCGCGCTGAGGTCCTGGGTTCGAATCCCGGGTCGGGCCAAAATAATTGTGACTGGGTTTTTCCATCTTAAAAAATTACTCGGTCGCAGCTCGGAGTCAGGAAATTGGCGGTGTGATACCCCCGTGCCTCGGAAAGCACGTAAAGCCGTTGGTCCTGCGCCTGATCTCTCACCGGTAATGTCGGATTGCCGTCTCACCGAACTATGAGTGAAGGAATAGAGAGTGCACCTGTGGAGGGGATTCAATACTTTATTTATATATATTTTCTTAATATCAGCCCTGTAGTAGACACTGTCCGATGCTAAGCACAGGCCTCCTTTATTACTAAGGGTTTTTAGATCTTGGTTGACGCTGGACTAGTGCAGTTTAACGGACTGAGTATACTATCAAAATTCTTATTGAGAATTCTCAAAAACGTAGGCATCCACATAATAATTTACAGTATCGTTAAATAGAACGATAATTGATAAACAACTCACACGTAACTTCGATAAGTTTATTTTCCACTAGGCTATCATGGACTTATGTCTGTAGTCTAGCACCACCCTCTTCCCTTTCAGGGGTAGATATATATCTATTGTATTCTTCAATAACAAACACATTTCGGTGTGCATTTTAGGTTTTATGTAATACGCGACGAGGCTATTATTTTTACCGAGCTCTAGAACCTGAGCTGTTGCTGCTAGTAGTTGTGTAAAACCTGCTATATTGAATATTGTCAGCAGTTCCAATGACTGCAGTTAATAAGTGGCTTAGAAGTCACGTAACTTGATAACACATTGCCCAATCGCTTGAGTGAAAGTAAAATGTATTTGTGTTACATCTTTGTTTTACGTTATTTGGTGAATGATTGCCACCGGCTCGTTGGTCTAGGGGTATGATTTTCGCTTAGGGTGCGAGGTCCCGGTTCAAATCCCGGACGAGCCCAATTACTTTTGAATGAATGTTGAGTTTAGCAGAGCATATATCGATACTAATATATAAAACTGAGAGTTTGTTTGTTTATACGTGCTTAACTCAGGTACTATTAAACCGATTTTTTCACTTATAGAAGCTAAATTACTTCTGGTTCGCTTTTTTTCGACAGTACGATTGAACATTTTAATTGTAAGGTAATTTAGTTGCTGGTGCAAGGATATGAATATAAATATCCGAATAGAGACCACCGTATAAGGTATACAGCCCGTCATATTAGCCGTAACTGTATGTTGCGTTCCGACATTAGCCTGAGTATAAGCAATTGCAAACAGGACTGCGTGATAGTATCGAATGACGGTGAACAACCATATCTCGTCAGTCGACACCCCATCTGGATCTCCGCTTACTATCCGATGCTGTGGAGCCATATTGAAGTGCAGGTATAAAAGAAAATGTCGAAACAAAACTATTTTCTCGCTATTTTTTATATTATAATTTTCTGCGTGATATTGTGGAAGACTTTGCAACCTTCATGGTTACAAGAGACTGCGGTGTTGGACGTCCGAAAACTCAAAGTTAAAATATCTACCTACATTTTTTAATTTTAGCTGAACTAATGCACAAAAGTAAGAGTTTCAGTTGAGTGAAACTATTCATGTACGCCATGAAAACTATTATATAAGATGAACTGAATAAAACTCTTTTTCCACATTCAATTATCGACACGCCACACCCCTATATATCCGGTAAATAGTACCGCGGTTTTCCCAGACAGTCGATAACTCTACGATCGCTAGAGAGGGGAAATAGCCATATTTGGAGTTACGTTACATCACTAGTAACCATCCAGGGTAATGGGCGGCTATTAGGTCTAGAATGGATGTATTGTGAGGCTGATGGGCATTAGAGCTATTTCATTAATAGATTTTTTTTGTAGAACTCTGCGCCCCACTCTCTTTCCCCCCAAGACAAGGGATGGTTTTAGTAACATTAATTTTACTTTTATTATTTCCTAAGTATTACAGTTCAAGTCACAATTTTTTAAATCACTACCTAAGCAAAATCAAAGGAAAATAAACTTTATTAGTTCAACAATTATATTTCTTTTATTTTTAATTAATTTTACCGTTAATCTTATTCTATTTTGCACTATTTTATCTTAAAGATTCTTATTCTATATATCTTAGCTTACTGACATATTCTTAGTTACTAATGGTACATAATTAATATTATATATTTAGTAACTTATTAATACTTAATATTCCTATTGCTTACCTTAATTACTATATATTTGCAATACTATATAAAAATATCCTTTATACGTTTTTTTTTTATTATTCTACTTATGTTATCTATTTCTAATCTATAGTCTCTCCTATTCTCTACTTCAAATCTGATAATTCTATATTTGGCATATTTACGTTGTTTCGTGTCTCCGCATCGTTTAAATTGTGGTTCCTCAAGCAGAGCGTGAAGAAGCAATTAGAAAGGCCTGCATAACTGTGCTGATGGAAGAAGTCACTCCGCCATGAGAAAGATAAAAAAATTCGGTAGATTTTGTTACTGTAGTGGCTATGGGCTCTGGGTTGGGATAATGTGAGATCTTAGGCTCGAATCGAGTCGGTTAAAAATATGTAAAATTAATTCTAGTCCAAAAATGTTGATGTTTGAATTTTTTAATACGCTTATATAAACTCAAAAGTAAATATTTTCGTCTAACGCGTTCACATCTAAATTAAATTAATTTAAGATGTAACTCCAGGAAAGATTCCTTTTTAAATATTTAAAAATGGAATTTCATTTCGAACAGAATTCCACAGGTGCAAACCGCATGTAAAAGCTAATAGTAAAGAAAATACTTCATAAATACGGATTTTTATTTTTAACCAAACCCACCCACGCCTGCAAACATTTTCACACAAACCATTCTGGACTCTCCACCTATTGTAACAACTAACAGTGTAACTTGATACCATTATTACTCGGCTCCGTAATGCAAATTAAACCTTTTGTTTGTAAGATATAATGCCAATTTCCCTTCACGTAAAACTATAGATCTGATCTTGGTGAATAAGTGTTGTAGTAGCTAAAAAAAATGGTAAGATAGTCTTTTGTAGCGGAAGACAAATTAGATTTTTTGCCTTTTGCAATATTATACACTATATTTAATGGAAAGCAAAGTAATCGCCTAAGACGAGCACTTTTTTTATTGTTTTTTTTTTGTCACGTCAACCTGACCCCACCGCACCTGGTAAGCTGAATGCAATCCAGATAATTCAAAATGAGTACACAAAAACTTTTGAAAAATCAGAGGTTTTGCCTTTTTGAACCTACGCACATTCGTCTCGGCAGTACGTTTTTCTCTACTAAGCTATCGTTGCTTTTAGGTATGTCTATACAAAATTATC
>NW_023593800.1:194097-224293 GCF_014839805.1 Manduca sexta
TTGTGTTTTATTTTCATTTTTATAACCAGGGGAGCCTATTCCGTCTATAGGGGTATATCCGTATTTTTGCAAGTGCAGGTGTTTCAATCGAAAGACAACTTTAAATCCATACGGATAAAAAGTTAAAAATACCCTATTTAAATATACGTCTAACAAAGCTGACCATTAATCAGAACGCCGATAATATTAAAAGTCGGATTAGCCCCGTAATCTTCCTGACTATACTTGCATTACCTTTCATGGGTTGTTAATTTGAGGATAGGAATAGGGAAGAGGGAGAAGGATTTATTTGGGTATCCTGACGCTCAAACATTGTTCTCGCAAGCAGAGCTGAGAGTTAACTTACTAAAAATATTTTATTCTCCAACGTTTTTCAAAGATGCTGATAGCTATTATAAAGTTACTTATAACAGCGCAGCAAGCGATGTGCAGCGTACATGTGTTAGTAACAAATTCGCGGTAAATTTTCAATATAAACATCTTGTTGTCGATGTCAGCGCTATAAAGAAAATAACGCAAGCAATAATATGAAGATAAATGGAAACATAACGCAGCATGTTGCGGACGAGCGCTCCGTAATCAAAATTATGTTTCAAATTAGACAGTTAGCTTTTTTATCTGACTTTTATATGTTACTAGGAGTTGCTTGCAGTTTCACGCGCGTGTAAAATCTTTCCCACTAAAAGTCCCTTAATGACTGTAATGACCCAATATCCCATTTGGATGACGCCAGCGAAATAAATTTTAAAATCTAATCAAAAATTTGCTACGGGAACAAATTACTGGGATAAGAAGTTGTCTATGTTTTAATCCAGAATACTGTCTATTCATGTGACGAATTCGAAACGACATTCAAACTTATTCACAATTTTTCGCACGTATAATATTATTATTTACCGAATTTTATATATCATACTTATATGTTACTCGTTATTTTTAATATCATTACTTTCCCATTCTCTTTCTTTAATATAAATAAAATAATTGAATATAGTTGACAATTTTATATCGTAAAAACAATACATGTTATGTTTTATATTTTCGACGCATGCGCATGACACCTTAGAATGTAGTGCATTTATTATTATTGTGACATATTATTGGAGTTAATAATAATGTGGCAGCTAATAGATGTCGCAATTATAATTAAAGAAATAAGATAAGAAGTAAGATTTGATTGTATTACTTAGGGAATGAGAATAAAATAATATTTTTTTAAAGCCCGTGATTTATTTTATAAACTGTGTCACTACCCAAACATTACAAAATATCTCTATACATTTTTGCATTTATAGGAGTCCAATAAAATTTACAGTAATAAAAGTTGACGGGCGAATTTAATAAGACCAAATTACTACGGGATAAAAGTACTTTATTTAAATGACTACATAAGTATTTGTTTGTTTAAAACTCTTTACATTACAAATTTGCAGCGTGCGCGTCCCAATTTCTCGCTCGTATGTTTTTATTTATGAAATTTTGCCTGCATTTACAATTTTCTAATATTGTAACCATCAGTGTGTCGTGTAAGTGGTTCAACAGCGTGCTCCACACATGGACAGAATAAAATTCAAAATCAATGGCCAAGAGTACTCAGGTTCGTATTTTTTTATAACATAACTTAGATAAACATTATAAAGATTACCTAGTCTTTGTTGGCGCCTAAGCGTGGGACTAGACATAAAAAGTAACCTGCTCCCATTACTACACAAATCTTGAATATTTATTTTATAAAGGTTCGTATCTATGCTCGGAAATCTTTAAAAGAGGCCTATATTTAGCAGTGGACTTTATGTGGCTGATGATGAAAGGTCCGTAATTACATTCAGTGGAATTATCTTCTAGTGGGTAACGAAGTCAGTTCTGACATGATGCTGCTGGACTACATCAGAAATGTACTAGAGCTGCGAGGAACGAAATATATGTGTCGGCAGGCTGGCTGCGGTGCGTGTATTATCTCTGCTAAGCGCCCTGGCACCGGCATTTATTCTGTTAACTCGGTAAATTGAATTTGATGTGTTTTCTTACTATTGTATTAATATTGCTATGGAGGGAAGTGGACAATTAATATTTCCAACTCCTCCCTATCTTTCTATTTGAATTTCGTTGCGGGATAATGACATATTAGTTTTCCTGAGACTCGCCGAGCTTCACTGCTCGGTGTCATAAAATGCGTGCCACTGCTGATCCTGGCTTACAGGAGTTGTAGTGGTGGGGGTGAGGGCGGGAAATTCTCGTATTGTATTAATATTAAAGATCCTCAATGAGATTCTCAGATAATTTTTAATCTAGATAAGTATATATTACTAGAAAACATTAAAACACATTTTTACACTTTTAAAGACCTAGTCAAAATTTTGGTATTTTAAATTTTAGTAAAACTTTGTTTGTAGTTTGTTTTTTGAAGCGCAGAGTTTTAAAGTGACTTTCTACAAAATGATGTCATTTTTTAGTGTATGGTCCATATCACTTCATGCCAGGATTGGGATATAACGACTATCGAAGATTTGGGGAACAGAAAGAAGGGATACCATGTTCTTCAACAAACTCTGGCTAAATACAATGGCACCCAATGCGGATACTGTTCTCCTGGATGGGTGATGTCGATGTATAGGTAAATATACGGATTTATACCGGTGACAAAGTACTGTACTGCTTTTTATTGAATCAGATTCGACAATCTTTTTACCGAAACATTGACAAACGCCAGAATTATGTCTTATATCTATTTTTTTAACTAGATATTAAGGAAATCATTTTTCAGTCATCTACAAAGTAAAAAGGAACTTACTATGATGGAAATAGAACAGTCTTTAGGTAGCAATATTTGTAGATGTACTGGCTACCGGCCTATATTGGAAGCCTTTAAAACGTTTGCCAAAGACGCTCCTAGAGAACGACAAATTTTGGATATTGAAGACTTAAGTATCTGTGATAAGACAGGAAAGGTTTGTGATAAGGTCTGTGATGAAGATGACTGGTGTATGGTCTCTAAAGATGATGTAGAAATTCAAGAAGTTATTGCTATCACACTTTTGGATGGGAGAAGGTGGTTCAGAGTAAACCAGGTGAATAATATTATAGAACTGTTCCGGAAAGAAGGTACTGACTCGTACCAGCTCGTTGCCGGGAATACCGCTAAAGGTATGTGCATTTTTTAAAGATTGTAGAAGGTATAATTTCCAATATTATGAATCAAAAGAGTAAATGTTTCATACAGAACACACCAACTCATTGTATAAGAATTAAACATGTACGCAATAACGACAGATCCGCTTTCTATTACACAATTATTAGAATTTCAGCGGTATATGTATACAGTGTGTATTTTTAGTCGACTGACCTATTTAAACACATGACAGTTCTTGCTTGTGAGTAGCTAATAAAAATATACGAATAAAAAATAATGATAAATGACAGAGTAAACCTCAATTGTTTTTTCGTTTAAAAGTCTATTAACGTGTGGGTACCCTTATGATTGCTCTCTCCGTCTTCTTGAGCGTGCAACGGCACGTTGACCGAACATCCTCAGGTGTTGGTTTATATCTAACATACGGTTGTAGGAAGGAATTTGGCAGTTTAGAAACATCTCCCGGTACAGCCTAATCGTTTGTTTCACAATGTCGTTGGACCACACGTAGGCATGAACCATATATATTCTTCGTTTGAATATTAATAGTAGTAGTATCGCGCGCGGGATAGTAAATAGGAATTAAGATAAGCGTACGGTAATAATTTTGACAGGCAGATTTAACGACGTTTTTGCATTTATTGCGGGGTGCGCGAGAGTGCTTCTAGTCGGCGGCGCATCGGCGGCAAAACAATAGAAATGGGCGGGGGTTGTGCGCGGGGTGTCATTATCGTGAGGATCGTGTTGAAACATTATGACCGCGGGCAGCTCGATGACTCGATAATTTTCAGGCGCACATAGCGACCAAAAATAATGTCTAATAGAAATTCCCGTCAGAAATTAAGGTCATATTATGTGTGATATATATTTGTGACGAAAATCGAACTCTGGATAACCTCCTGAAACAGATCCCCCGACTAACCTTACACATTGTATATACTGGTTGCACTTCTATCTATCCCTTCGGTGTTAAGGCCGTGAATTTATGTAATCAAAATATATATTCTCTTGGAAAAGCGCTTCTAAAGCATACCCACAACACCAACGAAGTTGTAAACATTTCAGGGGTTTATGTCACGAACGAAGCTCCCAAACTTCTAATAGACATAAGTGGGGTCCAAGAACTAAAGGGTTGGACCCTAGACCAAAATTTGGTAATTGGTGCCGGCGCAACACTCAGTGAATTGTTGGAGATATACAAAAGTTTATCTGATAGCGAAAACTTCAGTTACTTCAAAGCGTTTTACGAGCATATGAAAATGGTAGCGCATGTTGCTGTGAGAAATGTGAGTGTTTTCTTTATATTTTCTATATAACCGTCCGTATGGAAACACATGCAGGTCGTGCACCTGATGTATTTGATGCATTTTGCTCATAAACGGTGCCAACTCAATCCAAAATACTATATTCTTATTACTTGAGCCAATATTATTTTAGTTCGTCACTTTGAAAAATTGAATTCTACTATTTTCCTTAAACTTATACTTTCTTTACATATTGAAATTTAATTAATGAGTTAGAATAAAATTTCGTACAAATCGGCATACATTGGCAACAATGTCTGCAAACTGTTTGACGGCAGAAATAGACAAAGAGCTGGTTTCTGCCTAAACGTTTTTCGCCAAGTGTTTGTATATTTTGTTATTAGGATTTATATTGTTCTAGATTGGAACTATAGCGGGAAATTTGATGATCAAACACCAACACAAAGAATTTCCATCGGATTTATACCTCATGTTCGAAACTGTTGGGGCTCAGATGACTGTCTGTAAGTAATTTTATTAACCAAGTTTTTATTTTAATACGTAATAATATATTTAAATAATATAATAACCATGAATAACGTGAGTTTTAGTATTTAAGTACTGTGGATTGCGAATACAAATATACTTTAACCAGAATTATGTAGATACTGATGACAAAGAATATTTTATACTTATAAAAGCAATAAAAATAAAATGTATTTTTAGTAAACTATAGAAGCAAAGTGGTTGTAACTATGCAAGAATTCCTGAATTTAGATATGAAGGGAGCAGTCATTATAAACATTATGCTACCGCCATTAAACAGTGACTACAAAGTGACTACGTTTAAGGTACGTTTAAAATCCAATTTATTCCATATAAATTGTTTCATTTTAGGACATTATAAAAAAAACAGATAATAAGAAATTAAAAATATTTTTTTGCGGGACATGAAGAACTTCTTATGCATAAATACATCCTGACCAAATTTTTGTTCTTGGAATAAAGAAAAGCTGGTAAGACTGTTAGCTGTTAATTTTCTTTCTTCTCCGCGTCTTGGGATACAAAAAATTACACTTTTTCAAGCATGTTGCAGAAAGCCGTTGGTTAATTTTAGAAAGGGCCTGTGTCTCGTAAACCTAAAAAGAACAGAAATAAAACAATTTAAACAATTCCAGGTCATGCCAAAGTCACAAAACGCTGTCGCCATTGTAAACGCTGGATTTCTTTACAAATGTAAAGAGAACATTGTAGAATCGGCAAGGATAGTCTTCGGTGGCTTATCAATGAGCATTACCAGAGGCAGTTCAACAGAACGGTTTCTTCAAAGGAAATCTCTGTTTACCAACCAGACCTTACGAGCGGCTATTAAAATGCTGGACAAAGAGTTGGTGGTGACTGAGATGCCTCCAGCACCTTCGGCTGTTTATAGAAAGAAACTAGCCATCGGATTATTTTACAAAGTACGTACATTTATTATAAAACGAACACAATAATATTGCAAACAGTCTTCTAGTTTGTCAACCAGTATAATAAACAGGACACCAATGTATGTGATGACCTTACAGAAAAGTGCCTGAAACGTGGCTTATACAAGCTGAGATATTTTAAAATTATTTCATATTTTAGACGCAATAAAATAACATCATAATATTTACTTTTTATCTTCAAAGAACCTTCAAACCAAATCACCTTTAAAAAGCGGTGATAACCTAGTTGGGTGTGGAACGGACTGCCAAGACGAATGTCCGCAAGTTCAAATCCCAAGGGCACACACCTCTGACTTTTCTAAAATGATGTGTGTATTCTTTGCGAATTATCGCTTGCTTTAACGGTGAAGGAAAACACCGTAAGGAAACGTGCATACCTGAGAAGTTCTCTATAGAAATTTTGAGGGTGCATGAAGTCTACCAACCCGCACTAGGCCGCCGTGGTGGACTAAGGTCTTATGCCTCTCAGTAGCAGAGGAGGCCCGCGCCCAGCAGTTAGACAGTTTATAATACAGGGCTGATATTATTATCACCTTTCTCAATATTCCAGGGTCTCCTATCATTATGTCCTAAGACTACAGTAAGCGACCTGTATCGCTCCGGTGCTGTGAGATTGCGCGAAACACGTCCTGTTTCCAACGGCAAGCAGTTTTTTGACACCAATCCCACAGAGTGGCCTCTCACCCAACCTATGCCGAAAGTTGAAGCTTTGGTAAGGAAAACAAATTAAATTTCTGACCGCGAGATGGACTGTTCCTCGATCGTCAACATTAAAGAACGACTGTTAAACAACCTGAGGGTTGAGTTTAGTTTGATCGCTTTGCTGTGATATAATCTTTCTCATAACTGGACCCAACCAGCTCCAGTGGGATGAGTATAAAGAAGAATTTACTTTATCAAAATTACTTTTACTAGAAATGTACTTTTAGTAAATGAAATTTGTTTTAAATGATAAAATATATTTATGTAAAAGTAAATTCAAAATAATATCTTATTTAATTTTATTACAAAAACAAAAATTGTATGAGAATATACAAGTTCATATGCAAAATTATATTAAGATCAAAGATTTGAAAGACATTTTATATTGCCCTATATAATTTTATTGTTCTTTGCTTAGTTTTTACTATAAAGTAAGATTCAATGCTAATACGTGTTGCTAATCCTAAGCTTGGAATCGAAAAACATCTGTCCAACATTTATTTGAAATAATAAACAATTATCGTACTTTATTTTCCAATTTAAACTCTAACAAGGATTAAAGTTTGTAATATTTTTACGATATTAATGCCACAATGAAAATAGATTAAAATCTAAAAGAAATTATTGTGGTTAGTGACTTTTTAATAATTCATTGGCTTTAAAGTTTGAAAGTAAGCAATCTAATAGCAAAATTGATTTAATAGAAAATTATGTAACTCATAAAGTAATATGATCATTAAATTTCACGAATACCTTTCCAAGCACGAATATAATTAATTGCCCAACGGGGACTACCTTAATGATTTCTTATGTTTACGAAAATGTTAGACAATAAAATAAAACTATTTTGCGGCTTGTATTGCGGTTTTTTATATTATAATTTTCTCCTGACGTTTCGAAGATTTTGCAGCCTTCGTGGTCACGGGCGGACTGAGGTTTTAGTCAAAGTTACATTTTATAATATCTATCTACATTTTACAATTATAGAACTGCGTACTACCTTCTTTTGAATTTTATTTCAAAATAGAAACTTAACACATAGAAACCACCATGCGATATTCTATTCACACGTGCCTTGATAGAATGATATTTAGAAACTATAATTCCGAGTACATACGCATGTAACATCAAGCCATTCTCTTTTTTTGAGACAGAGTTGTAACACGCTTATATTTTGACAACTATGTTAAATTCATATACGGGCATAAATATACCAAGTAGTATATGAATAATTAATCTCCCTTTGCAACTATCAATGTCACAATAAAATATATAACAGGTGGTAGGTCTTTTATGTCAGTCCACCTAGGTATAGTTCTGCCGCTAAGCAGCAGTGTATAGTCACTGTTGTGTTCCGGTTTGAAGGACATTGTAGCCAGTATAACTACTGGACATAATAAGCCTTAACATCTCATGTCTCAGGATGGCGAGCGCAGTGGAATACCAAAATAATAATTTGTAATTCAAGGTGTTGGATGGTGTCTACTATTTAGGAGCGGTCGTATCGCTTACCTCCAGGCGAAAGAAAAGCTCATCTCATAATATAAAGCAATAAAAAACATATATAATCTGGGATATGGTCAGAATGTCGTAATTTCTATTCCAGATCCAGTGTGCAGGGAAGCACAATATACAGATGATATTCCAAAGTTCCCCCACGAAGTATACGGATCCTTTGTACTAGCTACTGTAGGTAGGGGGAATATTGTGTCTATCGATCCTAAGAAGGCATTGGTAAGGTTTTTACATATCACGTCTTGAAATAATTTCTACTGAAAAACTATTATATTGTTTGTATTTTCCAAACAATCTCCTGATTTTTAATATTACACACTACTCAAAACCAAATAGCATCCACCATAAATTTATAATTCGAGTTATAATTATCCAAATAAAGCATTTCATTGTATAATTCACATGCTTATTAGCTAATACATTTTTTTTACTATTTACAGAGTATACCAGGAGTTATAGCATTCTATTCAGCTAAAGACATTCCCGGTTTGAACTCATTCACACCACGAGATGATCCAAAATACCAGATAGACGAGGAAGTATTTTGCAGTGGCGAAGTCAGATACTACAGCCAGCCAATCGGTGTGATTGTAGCTGAGACGCGACATATAGCTGACGTAGCAGCTAAATTAGTTGAAGTACAATATGCCAATGTTAAAAAACCTGTTATAGACGTCAAGGAAGCTAAAAAAGTTCTAAAGAGGAATGTTCAGATAGGGAAATCTGACGCAACGGAAAAAGGAGATGATGTTACAAAGGTGGTAAAAGGAAGTAACACGATTTATGCGCAGTATCATTTCACTCTCGAAACTTTGGTTTGTGTGACTGCTCCGAGTGAGGAGGGTTTGCATGTGTACGCAACGGCGCAGTGGATGGATGGTATGCAAGTTATGATATCAAGAGCTTTGAATATGGACGTTAACAGGTAGATAACCTAAATGGCTAAAAAGACCTTAATATGTTAAGACATATAATATTATAAATGCAAAAGTCACACTAATTAGTAAAATAATAAAGTAGGTAATTGATTAATTGACGACGAAATATGTTTTATAGAGTCGACATCCACGTGCGCCGTCTGGGCGGTGCGTTCGGTATCAAAATATCTAGAAGCATCCAAACTGCAGTGGCTTGCAGCCTCATTACGCTGAAGCTGAACAAGCCTTGTCGCATAATCCAGTCTATGTCTACAACTGCAAAGGCGATGGGGAAAAAGTTTCCATGCTCCAGTGATTTTGAGGTATTTATTCCCCTAAGTATTTTAATAAAATACCAACTATATTATTAGTCCTAACGCTACTTGTATGATATATCTTAAACACTGGACATCATGACTTTTCTAAGGCAATATGTTTTATAAATATCTTTTGATCCTACGAAATATTAATTCGAAACAAAATTATTTTGATAATTGTTACGGAATTTTAACCCTCTTATTCCTCACCTCTCATTGTCTACACTGCCATGATATCTCATGCAACACTTAATTCTCAGGTAGGTGTCAACAATTCTGGTATAATACAGTACGTTAACTATAATGTTTATGAAGATAATGGTTTTACAACAAACGAGAAACTGGCCGAGTTTGGAGTGGACGTGTTCAACAACTGTTATGACAAGTCCAGGTGGAACTACAGGTGCTTTAATACAACCACTGATACTTCTAAAAATACGTGGTTCCGAGCTCCTGGTGAGTAGCCATTAATTGTTTGTTTTCAAACATTGTGTATGTATCTTCTAAATAAAATATGCTTAGCTTGTCGAAATCTTATCCCACTTCAAATTAGGTTCCTACAGATTATTAAATGCACTGAATGCCTTGTAGGTTTAGTTGTATTCCATGTGCGGTTCGACCACTGCTCTGAGTTTCTAGGTTCAAATCCCTCTCCGGGCAAATTGATATTTGGATATTCTTGCTTTATTATGCCCGGAGTCTAGAATTTGTACCCGATATGGCGATAACCTCGCTCCTTACCACATCATGGGGCGGAACACAATTAGCGAAAAATGGGTATCCTGGTTGAACCGTAACCTACCTCTGTTGGGCTAAAGGCGTGATAGGGGCTTTAATTGTTTGCTTTCTTAAATGCACTATCACTATTTCTTTTAGTAATTTTAAAACGAACTAAAATCTTACTTGTAATACAGCCAATCAAGAAGTTTTTTATTTAAGTATATATTAAAGTTGCCCCAACTAAGTAACCCAACATTATAATTGTCTTCTAACAGGTACTATGGAAACCATCGCTATGACAGAATTAATGATAGAACAAATTGCATACGAACTCGCAATAGACCCACTACAACTCAGGCTTACAAACTTAAGTTCTAATTACTCAGAACTTAAAACAATGGTTGAAACGTTTAAAAAAGAAGTAAAATACATCGAAAGAAAAGCGAAAGTGAATAAATACAACATTGACAATCGGTGGAAAAAGCAAGGCTTAAGGTTCGCGGTAATGAGATATCATCATATTGCCAACAGATACTTTGACGTTAATATGAGTGTTTATCATTGGGACGGAACTGTATCTATAACACATGGAGGTATCGAAATTGGCCAAGGAATAAACACAAAAGCTATGCAAATCGCTGCCTATATTCTGAAAATACCTCTAGAAAAGATACAAGTAAAAGCTAATAACACAATAATAGCTCCAAACTGCTCCGTAACTGGTGGAAGTTTGACGTCACAAAACGTAGGGATCGGAGTAGAAAGATGCTGTCACGAATTACTCAAGAGGCTGGAACCTATACGAAGTAATATGACAAATCCAACATGGGAGCAGTTGATAAAAAAAGCTTACCAATCGAATGTAGATTTGCAAACCCATGGATTTGTTAATGCTGGTGATGTGGTTGACTATAATGTGTATGGAATAGCTTTAGCTGAAGTGGAAATAGATGTATTAACCGGAGAATCAGATGTCTTGAGAGTGGATGTAATGGAGGACGCCGGACAAAGTGTGAATCCTGATATTGATGTTGGGCAAGTAAGTGTTTCTTCAAATTGTAACCCCTTTCAAACTTCAGAACCCGATCACGTAGGTACTTAAGGCGTG
The DNA here is from genome assembly GCF_014839805.1 of Manduca sexta. Taxonomy (NCBI): domain Eukaryota; kingdom Metazoa; phylum Arthropoda; class Insecta; order Lepidoptera; family Sphingidae; genus Manduca; species Manduca sexta. The sequence continues at coordinate 205,241 of NW_023593800.1, forward strand.
CGTATTACCATTGCAACATCTGTTTGTAATACTTTGGTTTAGATTATTACATAATGTATTCAATGCTGCGTTCAATACCGATAAAGAGAAATTAATTGAAGCCCATTTTCTATTTAATTACATACGAACCTTCATATTGGGCTAATATTTTTATTACAATTACAATAAAATTGTTATCAAAATATTTCCATTTACCTCAAATTTTTTCTTTGAATAGCTTTATACTATAAACTTAAATGAACCAGCTTAACCGGACTTAACCTTAATTGCCTTAATCCGATCAACTGACGCATTCATTGCATGATATAGTGAAGTCTCTCATAAAAAAACCCCACGTAAAGTGGTAAAAGTTTGTAAGATGAAATCAAAATTCATCACCATCATCATTATCATCAGCCTATATTTTAGTCCGCTGTTCGACATAGGCCTCCTCCAATACGCGCCATTTCACCCGGTCTTCGGTTAAGGATTGGTATTTTTTTGGTATTGTATGTGATGGTAATTACCATAATAGGGAGGTACATTTGCCCAATGGCCTGTCTTATATAAAAAATATACTACTGACTGCCTTATCACTGACTTCTCAGGTAGAAGGTGCTACAATTATGGGCTTGGGTTACTGGTTGACTGAAGAACTGATATTCAACAAAGATACAGGAGAACTTTTGACGGACAGTACTTGGACCTATCACGTACCGCAGGCAAGAGATATTCCTCAGGACATGACAGTGTACTTCCGAAAGAATTCCTATAGCGACAGGCTCATTCTTGGATCTAAATGTAAGTTGATGAAAGTTCTCTTCATTAAAATCATAGGTGATATAGTGAACCGAGCTAAGAATGTCGCATTTTAATCCATGTTAGTTAAATTCAAATACAAAAATCATCATAGTTTAGACATTGTAGTTTCAATGAACATCCTGGCTGGTTATGAGGCTGTGTCGTAAAATTCCACAGGTTCAACCCGCACATTGGATATCTAATATGCTGAAACGGCAATATGTTTATAAGAGACACGGGTACTTATCAGCATAATTATTGGGTAAATAAATTGCTAATCTCATTATTAACCTTCCTTTACAGGCATCGGAGAGCCTCCATATTGTTTGTCAGTGGCTATCCCCCTAGCGCTGAGGGAAGCTATATCACTTGCACGAGCAGAGTCTGGTATACCAATCACACAGTGGTTTGAAGTAGGTAAGTTTAGAGCCTTATTTAATATCTATGGTTACATATGTATTATACAAAGCTGAAGAGTTTGCTTGTTGGTTTCAACGCGCTAATCTCAGGAAATTCTAAACCGATTTTTATTTAATTTTACTATTAGGAAGCTACATCAGGGATATATGCTACTTTTTATCCCGGATTTTATTTTCCACGCGGGCTCCCACAGGCAAAACCTAGTCATAAAATAAAGTTCCACGCTGACTGTCTAAACGGGATAAACTCAATAGATACCAAACGGATTTAGTACAGAGTAATTTAGTATGGAGATAGTTTAAAACCCTGCCGAGGACATAGGTTACTTTTATCACGGGAAAATATAGAGCGAGACTTTTATTCTGGAAAAACTCTTCCACGTGGGCGAAGCCGCGAGCAAAAGCTAGTATAAATAAAAAAAAACTGTTTAGGGTGTATGTGGTTCCATATTTTTTGTCTGCGCTGGTTACAATATGATTCTTATGTTAATAAAACCTATTAGAACTTATTGTACTTCCAAAACTTGACTGTCTATTTTTCCGACCAAATGAATTAATTAAGAAGGCAGTTGCATTGGCAGGTGGAAGCCGACTCTGAGAGTAAAATATGTTATATTTTATTACGAATAATTACTTCAGGTCCACATCCAACTCTGTGGATAAGATATTACAATGAACAGTAATGTTACGAATCTAGTAAATAAGACAAAATAAATCAGACATCAAGTGAAGATCTTAATATATTTGTTTACTTTTAAATAAATGATTCATAATCAAATAATCATTAAACGCTAATTTTCCAGACGGGCCGTACACAGTGGAGAAAATATGCATGTCGACAGCCACCAAACTCGAAGATATGAAATTTCATTAAAAAACGACACTAATATAAATGTATTAATTATTTTTCATTTGCTTTGAAAGTTAGAAGCGAGAACACTCCCTTTATTATAATTACGAACTCTTTTCCTTAATAGGGTTCTAGGTTCGAATCCCGGGTCGGGCCAAAATAATTGTGACCGGGTTTTTCATCTTAAAAATTACTCAGTCGCAGCTCGAAGTCAGGAAGTTGGCGGTGTGATACTCCCGTGCCTCGGAGAGCACGTAAGGCCGTTCGGTCCTGCGCCTGATTTCTCTCCAGTCATAACGGATCGCCATCTCACGTGACTATTAGAGTGAAGGAACAAAGAATGCACCTGTGTATTGCGGATATACTTGTGCACTATAATATATCCTGCGTACTTGGCTGATCTCCGTTGAGGTTGGCTCCGAAATTCGGCTAGAAGGGATTCAATTAAAATTTTTATGTAATAGCTCTTTAGATACAATTTTGAGTCGCACGTATACTGAGCTAGATTTATATCAAATGAATTGAGAGCACTTCTCATACTTCAAATAAAATAGGTTGCAACGAGGCACCAATTTTCAAATAACTTATACTGCAATCAGTAGTAAATTCTGGTGCTGCAACAGACCCAAACACACAAAAATATAGTCGTGTAATAGACGATGCTATCCCAACAACCATCCTTCCTGTAAAATGAAGTGCACAACCTATGAATATCTTACCTACGATGCAAATGAACGGGGGAGAAACATTCGTTTTGACAGAGAAATTTATGCTGCTTGTAATACATTGCTACCTATATTGCGCATTTTTCATTTTAACAACCTTTTTAGATATTTATTCTATTTTATTATAGCGATTATGGTGGTTGCATGATTTTATTTGTAAATGGGATGTTATTTTCAATCGGTAACTCAGATTTTATGGTATTTTTATGTTATGTGTATTTTGATTGTAAAAATTGTTTACGAACTCTTGATTCGTTAACTAAGAATAAAGTATACTCAGGGCGTAATCAACATTACGATTATTTGTATCAAAATCTCGTCCACAATTTACACATAAAATGTCCATAAAATCCTCCTTCCTAGGTACTGCTTAATATTATTGACCATGGAGCAATATGGGTAAAGTGACTCGACGTAGAAAACAAGAAAACTCATTTTTAATAGACTTCAAAGAGGAATCAGCTCAAATTGACTATAAAAGTGTGTCATATTGATTATATATTTTTATTTATAAAATAAATTACATCTAAATATACCTAAGCTTGACGCTCACTTACACCTGAACTGGCTTTCCAAAACGGGGCATGTGTATCTCAACATTATCGACTTTCTTTTGTATTAGATCTAATTCCTGCAATCTTCTATCCCTATCTTCAAATTTATCTCTTTTTCTTCTCACGTACTGCGATAAAGGAATGTCATCAGATCTATCGTCTCCTGTCTTTGGTAAACGGTTTATAGGTTTATTTATACCTTCATTATCAATTGCAGCAAAATATTGTCTACTGTTATGTATCATTCTCTGGTTAAGTCTTCTTTTTTCATCAACCATGTCTTCATTAATTTCAGCCTTAAATTTCTGTTGACATTCCGGACACAATTTTTCCACATACGATCTTTTATTCTTGTTTCTCACCTCGTAAACCTCTGTAGACGTCGTTACGGCATCTTTTTTCTTGCAGTTAAGACAGAACATCTTCCTTTTCTTTGCTTTCTTTCTTGTTTGGCTTTTGTTATGGGAAAAAAACGGGAATTTCATGTTTTTGAACGAACTGTAACAACATAACGTTTTTACATCTATAACTGTCGTTTAATTATAATAGGTCACAAAAAGAAGTATTAGATTAACAGAATAAAGTATTAAATTAGCTTCAGACGCCATTATTGGAATTATTATGTTGAGCTTACCATTTCTTTTCTGGATGATGATTTAGGCTTCTGTCAAAGGATAGTTCATCTTGCAGTTTCGTAGTAACTCCTTTATTATCTTTGTAATTAGCTGGTTTCTCATTTAATCCTATCATGTTTGATTGCCTGCTGTTCACTACGTTTTTAGGTTCCAATGGTTTCATATTTGTTTCTCCTTGACTATATGCTCCATTAAAGAAATCTGAACTATCATCTCGTTTCTTGATGTTTTCAGCAGCGTCATCGATAACAGAACCGTACTCGTTGTATCCTTTTGAATTATATTCACTGGAAAAGAATATTATTGGGTTTCTTACTTTCGATGTAACATTAACATAATATTGTAATGACAGTCCTCAAACTATATTTTATAATACTTTATACAATGGCAGAAATTCCTTATTGTTTTTTTTATATCGACCATAGCAAGATACCTTAATGTTATAATAGTGTATATAGCATGTTAAGATTACCAAGTTATTATATGGAAGTCGAATTTTAGAATCTTTTATTTTAAATATACTTCGAAGATAAATTAGAGCATAAATATTATGTTTTTACCTCTTCACATTGTAGTCATAATTTCTACCGCCAAGACTCACTTCGTCTGCAATATTCAAGAAACTGGCCAAATCGAACTCAGCATTTGGGTTTTTATTTATCTTATTTGGCCTTTCCTTTTGATTTACTTCTGGACTCTTATTTACGTCGCGTTTCAAGTTTATATCCCTTTCGTAATATTCATAGCAAATACTCCATTTAACACAAATTAAAAAATACACTATGTAAAAATGTGGTGACATGTTCATGAGACATGACGTTGTCATTATTTTTATTTAATTTTGATAAACAAGGAGTTGTAGTATTTGATACTATACTCTTTGATTCAATTATATTATAATTTATAAATAGGTCTCTAAATAAAGCGACGATAGCTTAGTTTTGTCTAGTTGGATGTGGAAGGAACTGTCAAGATGAATCACCGCAGGTTCAAATCAATGTGATTAATGTTCTAAGTATGTTTTTTATCATTTTAAACAAAATATATTTTTTTAAATAATAGATTACATACTTCAAAAGTAAATGAATTTAGGAACCGGTAAAATAGTTTCATAAATTATGAAGAAACAGCTGTAATTTTTATATACATTACGTAGTTTTTATTAGCAATCATGAATACCTACCTACCTTTAGAAAGTTTCCTTTAAAACGTTATGTTAGTCCTATATTAAAAAATGTCATAGTTTGCTAGTAATAAATGTCACTCCACGGTAAGCAATTAATACTAAATTAAAACCAAACTTTCATTAAAATCTAATTATCAATACATTAACCTAAAAAATAAAATTAAAAACCCCAATGAAAGTAATAATAACGCTGGGCTGTACCTATCAGACAGAAAATAATCCATTAACTCAAATTAACTGAGTTACAAAATTTTAAAATTTGTTCTCTTTACTTTGCCGAAGTGATCGCTCAATTGTTTTGGGTTTAAGACCTTTGAATTTATATCTGAATCCAGCCAGGACGCCTTCTGCAATCGCCCCAAATCATTGCTAAAGAACACCGATTCCTACCCAGATTCCTGTCAATTGAAATTAAGAAACATCGCAAAGAAGATGGTTAGAAGCTTGCACAAGCCTGCCATTCCATTCTACATTTAATTAAATTAGAACCCAAAAAACCGACTACCAGACTTCAAGACACCGTGAGCTCATTCTGCGTAAATTTGGATCACCAACAGCAAAAATTTTAAAAAAATGTGTAAAATGTTAATAGATATTCTAACTTTTACTTTTCGGATGACCAACATCTCAATTCGCACCGTGACCGCAAAGAAACGTTGGTAGAAATAATTACATAAACAATAGGGATAAAATCCATAAAATAGTTTTATTTAAATGATGAAATCTATCGCTAGTATATATATGTTTTTTCCATACATGACTAACGTTGCCGATTGTAGAAAGCTATTTTGTGTACGACGCTAATTCATTTTTAGACAATGTTTCTATCGTGATGGGTCATAATATATCCTCCATTGTATTGTATCACTGCTGGAAACTGATATATTCTTACTATCCTTGTCATTCTCAGATAATATATCCTGTCCCGTCCTCATAATATTCACATATTTTCTTCTAATATAATGACATTTAATTACACTGAACAATATTGACTGACAAATGAGCCCAAGTAAAATAAATTTCGTACGTAAGCCTAGCAAAGACTTTCGGAATCACTTCCAAAATTACAGAGCTGATCTTGATACTAGACGGAATTTGTGTAATTTATGTTACACATGTAGCCCATGCGAAGGGTTCGGTCGTTATGACCCTCTTATGATATAATGGACGTCCAGGAAATGTTTCTTAAGTGAATTTTAAGACTTGTGAAAGGTTATCTTCTAAGCATTTTGCTTAAATGTAATCAAATTAAAAGCATTAAGGTGCATTCGACGGTAATGACTTCTAGGGTTTAAAAGTTGACACTTGCTGGTATTGAATGCGTATTATTAATGTCTATCTTATAATTCTCTTTGGTCTACCTCTTATTAGCAAAGTAGAGCAGAAAAGACATTTTCTGGATAAAAAGTATAAGTTATAAATGATGACTCGATGTATTTTTTTAAATAAATGTTTAATAAAAATATTACATTGATGTCTGTTGTCTACCTTGAACAAAGGTCCTCTAGATACTAAGTAAGACAACTATTCTGAGCGTAAGCTAATGCTTGACTTTTACACACACAGGGTTGCTAAAGCGTTACTGTAACACGTAAGTATGAAAAAAAAAAAACATATTTTAACCAGATCAGGTTATTTCACCTAACTCTGAAAGTCATATAAGATTATGTTTATTAAGTATATTAGATTGAAACTACTTATCAGATATCTTTGCGATAAATTTGTTTAATATTTACTCCCAGAGTTTCGAAGACATCCTCCATGGTTTCGAAGAGGTCTCCGAAATGCTCCAAAACTAAAATTTGAAGTAATTAAAGTAGTTTTATTTCTGTATCGAACATGCATTTAAATCTAAGATATCAATGTAATTTAACTTTGCCCACTCCAAATACTTTCAAAGAACATCAAGTCCTAGTGATTAGAAGGGAAATTGCAAATTCAACATAAATTAAGGGGCGTTAAACACGTTACCCTTACGGCAGTCTTAATGGGATCAATCAATCCCAAATTGGCGTCACAAGTGGAATTCCTTCAATTACTTTATAGGGTACATGACGTGAATGGCCTCTTTATTACCAAAGGGGAAGGTAGTGTGAATTAGCAGTGTGTTACAGGTTGACAAGAACAGTGCAATGCCATACAATGTTTTTTTATTTCTATATTCGAACGGCAAAGTGGTCCCACTGCACCTTATGTAAGTGTAGTGCTGTCATGATGTTGGTGTAATCTTCAAAATATACGGATCTTTTACGTTATCACCTGATATCATGCACCTCTCATCTTCATCGCAGGTGGCTTTGGCAATTCTGTCCCATTTTCTTACATATTTGCAAATCTTCGATATCAGTAATTTTTTTATCCTCCGGAGCATCTATTGCACATTTCTTGAACGCTTCTAGTATAGGTCTGTAGCCTGTGCATCGACAGATATTGCTACCGAAAGACTGTTCTATTTCCAACATTGTCATGTCTTTCTTTTTTTGGAAGAGGCTACAATTTTTGTAAGAAAATTATGAGTTGCTAAGTTTTAATTGGTTATTATAAGGTACAAATAATTACCTGTACTTAGCCATTAGCCAAGCGGGGCTGCAGTACCTACACTGGCTCCCATTGCTATAAGCTAAAGTCTTTTGCCACTCGTGGTAGCCTTTCTTCCTGTTGACAATAACTAACTATATAGAATCCTGCATAATTATAAACTTTTGGGTAAGCATATTATCATATTTATATTAAGTATTTTTTCACTTTTAATCTGATGCATTACTCTCATAGTAATTTTAACAAAAGTATACCGAGTTGACAGCTTGTACAGGAGCGCCGGGGCACTTGGAGGCGGCGACGATGCAGGCGCCGCAGCCGCCCTCGCGACACATGTACTTGGTGCCGCGGAGCTCCAGCCAGTTCCGCAGGTAGTCCACCAGCGTCAGGTCCGAGCTCACCTCACATCCCACTAAAGCATTCGTGTTTAATAATTATTACTATAGGTGATAAATGAGACGCAACACATGATACTTAGGAACTCTAGTTACACTGTCTAGAGTAAGACGGTTAGACCTAGCTCTTAGCATCGCCTAGTATTTTTTAAACATAATTATCTTACCTGACCTCTCCAGACTATTTACTTTGAAACAAATGCGGTCCATGACTGCATAGTAAGACAGATGTAGTTTGACTGACGACCAAACACAGCATTGCAAATAATTGGAAAATACGTAAAAAAATTAACCTCGCTGAATTAACAAATATTCGTGAAATGAATCCTATGTGCTTTTTTAATTTGTTCCATCGTTCTTTGTGTTATTCATCTATTATTATGAAATTATATTTATTGTAATATCGGTAAACACAGCATACGTTCATGCTATTTGTTATTTACATAGCCGTATGTCATAAGATCGTGCCTTTTGCCCTTTTTACGCAGAGATGTTTCGGCAGCTTTTTTGGGGCTCATTTAATACCAGACAAACCTATTGCCATTTATGGGGCATAGTTCAAGACTTTGAGCTGAGCAAAAATAATACAATATCACATGACCGTGGATCGAATCCGCGACCTCAGCAAAGTAATTGTACCGGATTCTAACGCACTACAAATTTGCCTCTGAGATTTTATTTTATATTTTATAAATTAAAACAGTAACATACAAAACGATACATCGTGTTTCGATATTTCCTCTTAAAATTGGTAATTGGCGACGGCTTTCTGTAGTCTGTAGTTTATGATACCATCACGCTATTAATGAATATTACATTTAAAACTATCTATTACAATGCCATTTTATTAGGCAAAGAAATAGGTTTACTCTTTATAAGACTTATTACGCATTAGCGACTAGGGTGTATGAAGATTTTTTTATGAAACCAAATAATATCAACGCACTGATTTGCGACCCGCCGTCAAGCGCACCAGTTCATTGCGGCATACCCGAGTCCCTCTACATACAAGTTTAGTAGGGGATTCAGGCATATTTCTGGAAGTACTGATCATTGCAATGGGCTGCAAGAGAATCGAGACGAAATAGTTAGCCGGACTATAGTAACGGCAGACTGCATATCCTTTGCCTTTCAGAAGCTATAACAGGCCCTGAATTAAGTAGTAATATATGCATGGCATACATTCTTACTACAAAGTTAAATAGAATGACAGCTGACTTAACAGAAGAAATTAAAAATACTCAAATAATATTTTTTAAAAATTGTGGTCGAATTTTGACGACCAGGCAACTGACTACAAGTAAGAAATAAAATTCAAAATAGATCACACAATATTTTTTTATTTCAGTAAAGTTTAAAATCTTCAATCTTGCTCTTGCTCGCTAAACATATTTTCTCCACCGTGTATGGACCCTCTGAAATAGAAATATTAATATAATTCATTATAACTCTGGCTTAAAAACATAAATGCAAATTCTTCATGCCAAAAAAAAACTAATACGATGTAATTTTTCTTAGAACTCAAATGAGGGTTGAGAACAAAGTGACAAGCGGACAAAGTTTTATTTTCTGCAACATGTATAAATGGAATAATATGATAACATACAACTCATCCGTCCGAAGATGATAAAAGACCAAGGGCTGTAGAAGAAACGCCACTCTTCAATCGGTTACGATATATAAACATAAAATATATGGAAATGACGATATATTCTGTTCATAAGTCATTCCCATATATTTTATTGTTTCAACTAACGATAACGATTTAACAAAGGCGTCGTGCTTTCCAGCCTAGGTCTCATGCGTATAAACACACGGGTTAACCTTGACTGAATAAAACTATTAGGTAGTTATATATAGCTTTAAAAAATTAAACCAGACCAATATGAAACCAGTTAGTGGTAAGTATCCCGGAGTCTTCTCGCGCCGCTGCGATTGCTGCCCTGATAGAGAAGGGCAGCACTACCGCCAAACATATAGACGGCTCCCCAGTACCTGTAATATTGCGTCTATATCATAAATGTTTAACGTAATTAGTTCAAACATAGCCATATTTTTTCTGTTTTTCATTGTCAGCTAATGAATCAATAAGCATCACTACAGAAAATGAGTTATATTGTGGCATTGCATGTGTTCGAGTAATATGACCGAACACCTTAGTAAGCATAAACGGATGCGGCGCATTTACGTAAAAATTGTATTTTTGCAATAGCGTAATGGTTGTAAAACAGCCGATTACCGAGACATTTGGGTTCAGTCCTCGGTATCTTAAGATTAACCTAACATTCATTTAACATTAAACATTAACATTAAAAGTGACGAACATTTACAAACATTAATTTGTGAAAGACATTAAATAAGTTACCGAACCTCAACATCTTATTAATTACACATTGCACCCTCGCTATTTACTCGCACAGCATGAGAAGTAAATTATCATTTTAGGCCTTTCAAATAATAGACAGCATTTCTATAACATTAGTATCTTACAATTCAGATATTTTCACTTAATCAATTTCTTAGACATAATAATTTACCGATGATATATTATGTTTCTGCTCTTATTTCTTCTACAGATCAAAGAACAGCCACGATATGCACTAATTAGTGTTAATATGTTTCAGTATTACAACATACATTATGTCGTTAATGTTGGTAATGATTAAAATGTTAACTCGTAGAATCTAGTTCTTTAAGGCGTCTGATATTATTTTAAAAGCACCTAATATGGCAAATAATATTATTTTGTACATATTTGAGAAGTTGTCTATAGGAATTTCGAGGGTGTGTGTCTACTAATCCGCACTAGGCCAGCGTGGTGGACTAAGGCCTAATCCCCTCAGTAGTAGAGTCGGCCCGTGCCCAATAGTGGGACAGTATATAATACAGAGCTAATATTATTATTTATTTATATATATTATTCTCTCCTATTTGGAGGTATTCGGGGCATGGGCTGAAGCCAAGTGCCATGAGAAATTATTATTAATATTATTTTTTTACCTTTAGATCCAAGGATATTTTTGTTACTGTAGGAATTCTTCAGAAAAGACACCCTGAAGTCCTGCGGGATATCTCTTGCTAATGGCACCGCATAGTGCCAGGAGCGATCTGTCAGCAACTCCCCTGAGTTTTTGTCATAAACTAAATTCTCACAGGTCCAGTATCCCAAGCCCATCATGAAAGCACCTTCCACCTGCAAAACACCGGAAACAAAATGTTCTGCCAGGCTTACGCAATAACCGCATTTGCCTTTAAGAACAGTATTTGAAAAGGTGAGGAGAATCTAACCAGTATATCGGTGTGGTTAAAGTTCAAATAGAAGAAGCTCAGTAAATGTTTGATAATTATAATATCCTTCTAAAATAATATAAATGTGGTAGTGTTATGCTGTACTTACTTGGCCGATATCAATCTCAGGACTAACGCTCTGTCCCACGTCCTGCAGTATGTCTACTCTGCGAATCTCCATCTCTCCCGTCAACACGTCCACTTCAGTTTCTGCTATAGCCACACCGAATATATTATACTGAATAGCATCGGCTATATTAACGAATGTGTGAACTTGTAATTCTATATTCTGTGCAAATGCGGTTGCTATTAGTTCTTCCCAGGTCGGATTGACCAACGTAGTTTTGACTGGAGCCAATCTCAGTAACAGTTCTTCACAACACTTTGTTACACCAATCCCAATATTTTGAGAAGTGATACTAGCGCCAGATATAAGGTTGTTTGGCGTGAAGTTAGAATTGGTTGCTTTTATTTGTATTTTTTCTATAGGAATTTTGAGTATGTAAGCGCAAATTTGCACAGCTTTAGTATTCAGACCTTGGCCCATATCTATACCACCATGAATGATTACCACACTTCCATCCTCGTGGAAAACTGAAACAGTGACGTCAAAATATGGGTATCCAAAGGAGTCCATCTCATCATAGTTATTCCTAGACCACGTTTCTTCCATCTGTTTTGAGAATTGAATTCTTTGACGGCCAATTTTCGCTGACTGTAGTCGGCAGTTGTAGTCAGAGTTGTAGCCATTTCTTTTAAGTCACCGTAGTTGACTGTATCCAAGTTTGCTAATCTAACTTCCAGCGGATCTAAGTTCATCTCGTAAGAAATTTGTTCCATGACCTGTTCGATCATTGCAATATTTTCTAGTGTACCTGTTGGCAATAATATATCAAATATAAATGAACATATTATTAATAGTCTTCCTTCCTAATTATAATCATAATATTTTATTTGTATTGAATGTTGCTTCGAAACATAGGATGATAATATCAATAATTAATTTCATCAATTAACTTACCCTCATTTGCTTTGCACTTGCTTAACGTATATAGATGTTATATCTTAAAATGTAGTAAAATTCTATAATATACATAAACTAGGTGTTGCTCGCACCTTTCCCGCTACAGAAGTCTCAGTAATTAACCGGAATAAATTTAGCGCATGTGTTTATTTAGAACATGTTCTATCCGTGTGTCAAATTTCGCTTAAATCCGTTCAGCTATTTGCATTTAGTTCTAACAAACCAGACAGTTTGACAAACTTTTAAAATTAGTAAGGTAACAATTATTGAACATTCCAGTCTAGTTTCTTAGCATATATATAGTACGTTAAATGAGCGGATGGATGAGTATACTAGTTACTCCTATTCACGTAGTAAGAAGATTGGTAGTATTATAAATAATTTGGGTTTAACAGCATACAAAGGCTAATTATGACTAATAGATTTGTTCTTGTTAAGATCAACCCTAGTTTCTAATAGAAGTTAACTCTAGCACTCAAATAAATGAATTTTTAATTTTCTCACCAAATCAGCACTAATTCAAAATACTCTGTTGAATAAAATAAATAATTTGTTATTACCTGGTGCTCTGCACCATGTGGTTTTCGCAGTATCGGTGATGGTGTCGTAACAATCGACATTCCATTTTGAGCTGTCGTAGCAGTTGTTATACGATTCGGCACCAAGTAGCGAAAGTTTCTCGTTGATTATATGCCCATTGTCTTCATAGAGGAAGTAGTCCATGTATTGGATAACTCCATCGTTATTCACTGCAACCTAAAACATGGTTTGTTATTTTCTTTAGAGCTGTTTTACTAGCTACCTGTTGGTCACTTAATGGTACGCGTTATAATTATATAATTCAAGGTGTTATTTATGCATACATAGTAAATAAATAATGCCGATTGAATCTTGGTATGTTACCAATGTTTCAAGAAACAAGTAAAAACTCGAAACGATAAAAACAGCAAACGGAAATATGAACTATTACTTTTGGTCGGGTTTTGTATGCTGATAGTGTCATCTAGGCTATTCCCACCTATTCGAATTATTTTAAACACACGAAATTAGCTTTTATTACCTGGAAGTCTGTAGAGCATGGGAATCTCTTGCCTAGGGCCCTCATATTGCTAGTCATAGGTTGTATTAGCCGACACGGTTTGTTCAGCTTCAACGTGGCTAAGCTGCTCGCAACAGCAATGAGCATGCTTCGAGATATTTTGAAGCCAAATGATCCTCCTAGACGCCGCACGTGAATATCTATCCTAATTAAGGAATACCATGGTAAAAAACTTGATACTTTGCAAACTGTTGAGCAAAGGCCTCCAATTATTTGTCATATTCAACGACTTCAGGGTATTTATTTACCTCATTGGATATCAAGTACAATTACCGGGGTTAGCAAACCTTATATAAGTCAACTAGATACACAACTCGCCATTTAACTTATATTTCTAAATATATTTCCGCCAATCCTGACCAATATAGGTCAAAAAAATTAGGGGACCAAGATTTCCTATTGTTTATCTAAAATTAGATTTCAAATAATTGTTATGTTAATTAATCCAATATTAAAAAAAAGTACATAGTTAGCGAAAAACTAATCGTAGATAAAAAATGGTTCGTCAGCTGGCTTCAGAAAGCGGCTGCAGTGTTTGAAGTGTAATAGGAAGCTTCCAGAAAGGTCTGTCAGGCAAGTCGCAAATGTGTTAAATCAGATTTAGGTCAGGGCTCATGAAAGGCCTCTCCATTACACGAATTTCATGATGCCATAAGTAATCTGACGTGATGGCTGTAGCATGTGGCCTGGCATTAAAAGAAGATCTGCCCGATACTAAACCATTAGAAAGCCACATCGAAATTTGTCATATTCCTGGATTACCTCTGCACTGTATCGCTCTTGGCGTTTGTAAACACGGAGACGACCATCGCAACATGATAGAGCGAACCGTGATTCGTCAGTACAAAGCACTGGCATCCACTATCGAAGTTGCCAATTAGCGTGATTTTGCGTGGACTGTCTGCGAGCTTGTCTATATTGAATAATAGACGCACGGCCCGAAATAGTCGGCGTGATCACAAATCTGCTACTATTAACCTATTTCCTACCGTCTAGTAAAACCGCCTAATTTTTATACCTGTAGCCTTCTTTAGTATACTTTGAAGTTCTCTTGACGTTGTAGTGCGGTTACGTAAAGCTCATTTGACGACGTAGCGATCATGCAAATGTTTAGGTTTTCTCATTCGACCTTGACCACGCCTTCGTGAGTATTCTCTCGACTCACGGTATCGCTTCTAAAGTTTTTGGATAATATAAGAGGCTAATCCTACATCATTTCTTAAATATGCATGATACGACCTTCTTCCATCAAAGCGATATATAGCGTCTTGTTGTTATTGAGAGTTTATAGACTGTCGGCCATTTTATTAAGAAATTTATTTATTTGTTTATTAAACACAAAACAGGTTATAATCATGAATGCATCATATTATGACATAAAAAATAATTCCTGGACTATAATTATAACCCAAAACACGTGTTCTAGAAAGTAAAAGTTAAATTATAGCAAGTATATATAAAACCACAGTTTGAGTACCCTTAGGTGAATGGAATAACAAGATTGGTAGGTACAAGTGAACAATATGCGAGGTTAAGAGTTATGAATCTTTGAGGATATAGTGGATGTGTCGTTTGTAAGAATTGATGTTATTGTTAAATAAGTCTAAGTTAGGATAATCTTTACCATCAAAACGCTGATGCCCTTTTGTTTCTTAATTTTTTCTACAACGCGTCTACATTATTGAGTGGCCAGTTATAATTAAAACCTTAAGCAAGAAGTTTAGTGCTACTTATAAGTTGTATTTCCCTATTTGTTTTGAGATATTACATTGATGACTTGAAAAGTAAAGGAATATTAATCAACAAACTTACTTATTGCATTTTAAGTTCAATGCTCTTGATAAAACCATCTGAGTGCCATCGATCCAATGCGTTGTCAGGTACAGAGCCAGTCCTTCCTCTGTCGGTGTCGTTACGCATGCCAGCGTTTCCATCATGTAATGGTATTGTGCGTAAATTACATTTTCTCCTTTGATCACTTTCTTTATATCAGACCCTTTGGTTGCAGCTTGAACGGACAAATATGAAGTGTTTCTTTTAGAGTCTTTTTTAGCATCTTTTATATCAAGAATTGGCTTTTTGACATTCCTATAAGTAGCCTGGACTAGTTTTGCAGCTCGTTTTGCAATGGATGGGGTTTCAGCAACGATCATGCCAATTGGTTGGTTGTAATATTTGACTTTTCCGCTGCAAAATATTTCCTCATCAGCCAAATACAATGTAAACCCAGTTGGCGTGAATGTGTTCTGTCCAGGTATATCTTTTGCAGAGTAAAATGCAATTACTCCTGGCATTTCCTAAAAAAGAGTTTCAAAACTTTATTTCTATTACAGCAGTTTTTAAGATACAGAAGTATTTTTTTTTGTTAAGACACTCTTACTTATCATTATTATACGAGACACGTGTCTGTATTATTATATATATAAATAAATTTAGTCATGTATAAAGGGTCCTGCCTTTTTTTAATTATAATTATAATCCACACCATGCAATTATAATATTTAATTTCTGATCGTTTATGAGCCGATTTTAAAGTTAAAACTGACACTGTAATAAAGCAGTATAAAGGTTTTATTATCACAGTATTGGATCACTTACTAGAGCGGCACTTGCATCTATGTCCACAATATCTCCTACAGCGACGGTGCTGAGAACTAACGCTGCGTGTACTTCATCGGTTATGGTTGGAATATCATCTACATACTTCGCTTCCCCAGCACATTGTACCTAATTGTAATGTAATGTAAAAAGAAAGAAAGAAGGTATTTCAAAATAATTGTAACAACATATTTTTATCTTTACTAAGAATAATAAAGATAAAAAATCTTGATACAAAGGGAATGTGGAAATAATATGATCTGGATGTAAATTACACAAATTAATATATTAATCTAATAAGTATGTTAGAAGTTCAGCGTAAGAAGTTATTGTGTGCCCTTTCAATTGACTTCGGATAAATATCGAAATCACCCAAATATATTTAATATTCAACATGAATATTAAACGACACTCTTTGTTTGGGACTTAATATTGTGAAAAAGTCCAATATCAGATTTATTTTATGCAAAGTTACTACAATTTTACTTAAGTGTATACATACCAACTCAAGTAGGCAGAGGTCTTAGAAATCTACATTTAAACAGCTATTTTAGGTCCCATATTTTGAGGGTAAGCCAGTTGTTTTCTACTTACCAATGCATCGACCTTAGGTATCGGTTGGTTTAGAGGCCACAAATCAGTATTAGTGTCAAACACTTGCCGAGATTCTGACACCGGTCGTGTTTCGTGAATCTTGGTCGCCCCGGATCGGTACTGAGATCCGAGTATGTTTGTTGGGCATAGAGACAGAACACTCTAGAAATAAAAAAAATATTTATATGTTGTAATTAATTAAAAGTCTAGGCCTCCGAGTTCATCGAGCACATTTTACCCTTTAATGGTAAGTTGCTCGATTTTTTGTTATTATGGAATAATAAATTTTAATTGGATCTCCAATAAAACAACTGGTCTCGTTTTTTAAAGCCTTTCTAGATGTATCAATTAAAATTCTTCATATTGAGATGAACCCTTTCACTAACCCGGTTGGTTACTATTGCTCCGATTTTTAAGTAGGTTTAGCAGCTAAATACAATGAGTCTTTAAAATATCTTAGCACACTCTATTTATCGTTTATTTTAACAATAAAAATAATTTTGACATTCATAATATTTTTCCTTATTACATTTGAACACCACTTGGTATTACTTACTTTATAAAACAAGCCTAAAGCCAGCTGTTTTCTGTACTCCACGGAGGGCTCTGGTGGACTATTCGTCACCACTATCTCGTGTTCCAAAACATTCAAAGCACCTTGCAATGTTTCATTGGTAAAGAGAATTCTTTCCAATTAAATATGATTTAGTTGATGAGGCTTTGATGAAAACCGGTGACAATCCGCCGTAGACAATCCTGCACTGCTTAACTGTACCTCCTCCATCTAGTTTGTACATAAATCCAGCGTTTACTATTGCGTGTGCGCTTTGTGAGCGAGGCATCACCTGAAATTTTAAGACAGGTATTACATTGTAATATTTTCAATAAACATTTGACCAGAAAACGGACCTCAGAGCTACAGCCGATGTACTCATCCACTGATCTGTAGATCAACGTACCTTATAAGTGACAATATGGTAATCGCTACTTAATGGCGGCAACATCACATACAATATGACCTTCCCTTTCATATCTTCTTTTTAAAACTGTTCCAGGTTCAGAGTGTTCTTCACCCCTTTCGAGGTCACTAGAATTTTTGAGTTTAATGCTTTTTGTCATAAACAATATAAATGAACATACTTTATTAGAGGAAATTTTTACTACTACTTACATATAACAATTTGTGCGCCAGCAGTTGTAAACAAAAGAAACAAATCCGAGGAAAATTGGTTATGTGCGTGCTTTATCATCAGATTACCCCCAATTGATCCCAACTAAAAAATAAATCAAACAAAATTAACAGAAAATGCCCTATAAGTTATGATTTCCTTGTGAAATCTGAAAATATCTTCATATATATTGATTGCATTGCTCTGAGAGTTTAACGGTTCCACGAATGAATGGGATCGTACGCCTAAAGTATTTGATATAGATTGCTACTTGATATCACTACGCATACAAAGAAAAAGGGACTTGTCAGGTAAACTATAGTCATACGGAATGACAAAAAGTAATCCTCTAAGAATTCGTTCAGGTACGGATCCCTAAAACAAGTATGATTTATACAACATTATAATCCTCAAAGTCCACTGAATCCTAACATCTCAAAAGTAATGACAAACCGCAAAACTTATTTTACTTACATTTCTGACGGGAATATGTGCTACTAATTTGAGATGCTTGCTTAATGTTTTTAGATATCCGAAATAGTTTTCTTTGGAAGTAATATCAAATTTATCTCTCAATTCAGTCAAAGTCAGTCCAGCTCCGATGATCAGGTTTTGATCTATTTTATAAGTTTTTAATTCTTCAACAGCGCTGATGTCTATCAGATGTTGGGGATATGCGAGTATTGGGTATGCTCCTGAAAACGGAACAAAATATATCAATGCGCTGGTGGCCTTAAAGGAAATGTTAAGTGAAGGTGTTCCAGTCTTCGAGAATCCCATTCATATGAACGCAAAAAGCTGTCATTTATTGCTGGAAGAAAAGCAAAGGGCATCGATTGATATAACATAACATACCTTTAGCGCGTATTTTCCAGACACCAACATGTAGGACTCATAACCGATTTTATTGAGAATATTGAAAATATCATTTACTTGACACACTCTGTACCAGTTTTTACCATCCTTCAGTTTAATCTTTAAAATGTGTGGAGGTTTTACATCATCAGCTGA
Source organism: Manduca sexta (assembly GCF_014839805.1). Taxonomy (NCBI): domain Eukaryota; kingdom Metazoa; phylum Arthropoda; class Insecta; order Lepidoptera; family Sphingidae; genus Manduca; species Manduca sexta. Next base: position 224,106 of record NW_023593800.1, read on the forward strand.
TATCATGCACCACTCATTTTCATTACAGGTTGCCTTGAAGCAATGCTGTCCAGTTCTATTACATATATTCAAATATTAGATATCAGTAATTTTTATCCTTCGGAGCATCTATTGCAAATTTCTTGAGCGCTTCTAGTATAGGTCTGTAGCCTGTGCATCGACAGACATTGCTCCCGAAAGACTGTTCT
>NW_023593800.1:224793-246304 GCF_014839805.1 Manduca sexta
ATCGCTACACAGGTTAACACTGTCTCTGTCGAGTATGAGTACAAATAAACTGGAGTACAAGCGTAATATTCAGTGAAGAGAGAAGTATATAGGAAACATAGAACTTAAGGACTAAGACCACGTTTTGATGACTATGAAGTTGCAATTGAAAGGTATAGAAAAGTATGTAGGAAATCTAGAACTTAATGACTAAGACCCCATTTTGATAGGTATGTTGCAATTGATAGGTGAGGTGGTGTGCGTTGCAAAAGGAATGTAGTGAAACTAGATAATATATTATCGCATGTATACAATATTTAACTTATATCTAGACTTATATCTATAGTTATATCTGAATTTAAACCTAAAATAACTTCAATATTATTATGTATAAATGTAAGTACATAAATATTTTATAAAACAAATAATAAAACTTAAACTCTTATTTGAGGTGCACCACCAGGTCTACCACAATCTATAAAAGTTAACCGAAACCAAATCACGCAAAGAATTGACAATCCCCTTTAATCTTGCAAGTCAATTTAATATGATTGATCCGATAAAAATCAGCGAAGTGTGGCCGTCAGTTATCCTCTTAATCTGCCCACCCTCTTTAATTACTGGCGTGGTTTTAATAGCGTTTTATCATTAAAAACGTGCAATTAACGTGGTTCCTCCGACGTGGATTAATTTGTAACGAGGTGGTGTATATTTAGTTACAGTTTTATTTATTTTGTGTTGAGTATATTAAATGAGCGATTCTCTCGTGAGGGTTGGAAATCGTCACCTTGTAAGATAGTCTACTATTCTATGACGTACATCGATGACGTATTAATGATTTTTAGGAAAAATGATGAATAGATCTCGACATAATCAATGACCTACTCATTCCTGATTTTAGGGTTACATATCTCAAAAGAAACTTTTAAGGTCTCTTTTAGGATCACTTTATTGTGCGTCTGTCCGTCAGTCTGCCAAGACCGTTTTGCTCAGGAAAGGGTAGAAGTGTCAAGTTCAAATTTGTGACAAATACTTGCGTCTATGGCCTCTTAGCTGTGAAAGAAATATACTTTCATCTCAACGTGTCGCATGTTTTCAAATATTTTTAATTTCCTGTACTAATTTCCGTTGATTTAGAATCATGAAATTTTGCACGAAGCAATATCTTACCGTACATTAAAGGTGAAAATGTGAAAGCTGTAAATATGTGCTTTAATAAAAAAAAAACAATGTATTATTAAAAACGTATTATTTGTGGTTGGTGCAATGACCATCTCTAAGTTAGTCAAGTTTGAACTTACCTATAATAAACTTAGATACCTTACCTACAAGTTTGTATGGTACCCTCGATGCGCAAGTCCAACTCACACTTGTCCGATTTGTGTACTCAATTAATATGACTATTACAAAAATGCATCCAATCCAGAGGGTCCATCTGGATATCTAACTTCGCAATATCTCTACCTTGCTTGGCGCTAGCAATGGACAAAGCAATAGTACTTACCTCAAAGACTATAAAATGCAAAAACCTTCCTACCTTTAAGTAATTGAAATTAGATTTATCTCACGAGACCGAACATTGAATGCATCTATTGTTAAAAAAGAAGTCCCTACTCCGAAAAACTTTTATTTCGCTCTCCACCTTTTTGTTAACGACATTTTAATTACGCTCGTGCTCGGCAGTTATCGAAATATCACATCGAGAACCCTACTACGAATTCGGTTTCGCAGACTGAAAATAATTCGATCTAATGATCGATTAAAAATTTAATTGTTCGAAAATTTTGATCATGTGGAATGATAAATGATTATTTGCGTAAGTGATTTATTAAATTTTTTAACCATTTTTATAGTTAAGATAATTTTACGTTAAATAACATATTCCCTTATTAGTCCTTGTCCACTTCACCTCGCTTCATAATATTGTACTCAAATAAAATCTAATATCTTAGTGTCAGAAACAACTTCCTAAAGGATACTTCTAATTTGAAACGTCACAGTACAATAGACGGTCAACAATGCAATTCTACGTCCTCGAAACTACCAAAGGCACTATTTTACACTCGGGAATAAATAACTCTTGTCCGAATTTTCGGTTTCGTAGTAGTGTCGGCTTCGGCCCCTTTCGTGTTTCAGAGATAAGGATGGCACGCTTTTAACGGTCAGATTTATTATTCTTTGTATTGTTGGGATTGTTAGAATTTCCGTGATTTCGATTAATATTGCTCGAATCTACTCGATACTGCTATGGATGGTTTTTAGAAATGTAAAAACTAAATTATAGTATCCATTGTTTTGGCGAACATTCTTCGAATATTAAATATTATAAGAAGTTATGATATTATATCATTATAAATGACTTACAACTACATTTTAAGTTCGAGGCGTATTGTAAGAAAATAAATATCTATCTATAATATTATAAAACAAAGTCGCCAAAAGCTGTCCGTCTGTATGTGATCGATTTTCTCAAAATCTAGTGAACGGATTTTTGTACAGTTTTACTATAAGACAGTGCTATTCTTGAGGAAGGTTAATATTAACGTAATGTACTATTGTACATTACAGTTTTAGGTAAACTGACTAAAATATAACGATTACCTACTGTTGAAGAGGTCGTGTGATTGTGGATCGGGATTTACGGGGGAAAAACTTTAAGACACACGAATTTCCACGCGGGCGAAGCCGCGAGCACAACTAGTCAATTGATAACATAATATAGCATCCTAGATCTAAATACACCATTTCTCAATATTACAATAAACGATCTCCCCGCGTTCATTAATTCCTTAATAATACCGAAATCGCTTCCAATTATCCAGCCTGAACAAGAAACATCAAACGACCGCAAACTCTTGGGCCTTAAGTTTTAAGTGGACAGCCGGCCCGATGAATTGACAACATTGTACAAGGGAATGTGATTAAGCTATTAATACTGTTTTGATGTAGAAGGGCTTAAACATTAGTTTGCAGTTCCAACCGCGGTAGAGTTTTCGGGATAAAAAGTATATGGCACTTAATTTATTTATTTATTACACTTTATATTATGCAGAGTATAAGATGGACTTAATGCTGAATACTTAATTTACTTACTATTAGTACTTTTAAAGAATAGCGCGTCTAAATGCAAGAAATAAAAAACTTCATATTATGGTGGTGTAGTCTACACTGTAGATGGTAGTGGCGCGCCTATATCATCTGCACTCGATTAATATGACCCATGATATGACAAGAAGTGGATATAACACCGTGACCAATTCAAAAGCAAATTCCGGGTAACTCGGATGTGATTGTTTAATTTTAAAACTATAACATAGGAATTTGAACCCTAACCCGCATATTATAAAACCTAGATTAACATAGATCAATAACCCATCAAAGTAATCTAGTCCAACCGTAACTTAAACACTTATCGATAACCGATACACGTCACTAGATATTAAAACTCAATATTTTCAATCGATTATAACTTGGAGCAACACTTTGCGAGCGATCTGTAAATGAGTTAAAAAGTTGTTCTGCCTGCCTCCATTTCGCAATAGCTTGATGATGCTATCGATCATACTGGACGTGCTAATGGCTTCGTGTCAGAACTCCCACTAATTATGGAAATTATGAAACGCTAACTACGTGATTGTTTTTACATGAGTTTTAAGCTTCTAGTTGGTTTGTCGTATGCGAGGTTATGTACTGGAACTTCTATTTCTACCGCCAAGCATTTTCAGTAATGTTTTGTTTTGGATTGGACTTTGTGGCTAGTGTAATAGGGCTTAATGATTTCTTATGTTTACGTGAATGTTAGACATTTAAATAAAAATATTTTGCGGATTTTATAAAAGTTACAGTTATATGAAGCGACAATAGCCTAGTTGGGTGTGAAACGGACTGCCGAGACAAATGTCCGCAGGTTCAAATCCCAAGGGCACACACCTCTGACTTTTCTAAAATCATGTGTGTATTCTTTGTGAATTTATCATTCGCTTTAACGGTGAAGGAAAACATCGTGAGGAAACCTGCACATCTGAGAAGTTCTCTGTAGGAAATTCGAAGGTGTGTGAAGTCTACCAATCCGCACTAGGCCAGCGTGGTGGACTAAGGCCTAATCCCTCTCAGTAGTAGAGGAGGCCCGTGCTCAGCAGTGGGCAAGTATATAATACAGGGCTGATATTATTATTATAAAAGTTACAATATCTACACAACTTTGACTTTTCGGATGACCAACACCTCAGTCATCCCCGTGACCACGAAGGCTGCAATCTTGGAAACGTCGGTAGGAAATTACAATATAAAAATTGCGATAAAATTTACTAAACTATTTTTATTTAAATGTACTCGGGTTTTATGAGATTTAAAATCTAATATCTCAGGGTAACGAGCACGGTGCAATTTGAGACAATTTTTTTGCGTATAATTCAGTTTGTATGGTATTTATGTAGTCGTATTGTTTGTTATCAGCGTCGTTACTTAGAGAATTGAAGACAAAAACCATCAGTTATTAACTCTTAAATATTTATCAATAAGGTTTCAAAACGTATAAATATCTAAATGTATAAATATAAAATATTTATCAATAAGGCTTCAATAAACATAAATTTCTAACCCCTTATTCATAGACGTTATGTATCTAAGGACGAAGCATTGCTGTGATAACAAGCATGTTTCTCAGTGCTGACGGCATGCAGCCTTCGCAGTGCGTAGACATAGGGCCGTTGTGATTGGCTAATATTGGATACAACTTAAATACTTGGCTGTCAGATAAACAAAGCTGAGAAACAGACTCGTTATCACAGCAATGCTCCGTCCTTAGATAAATAACGTCTATTAATAAATTAGGGTTAGCCTTTTCACAGTATTAGTTACAAAAATATTATACTTTGGAATCTGGACTAAAAATATTTTAGTCGACATTTAACAAAATCACTACAAAGTCATTAACTACAATCTAAGAAACAGATTTGTTATCACAACAATGCTCCTTAGATAAATAACGTCTACGAATAAGGGAGTAAATGTATAAATATAATACCTATTACATCAGTTACATTTCTCTATTGAGAGAAGCCTAATAAACTATTATAGCCCAGTTTTCCTTCTCAAAGCTTCGGAACGCATCTACTCTAGCATTGTAGGTCCTCGCATTGTATTGTTGAAACACAACTGGTACCCTTTGTAGTTGTTTTGAGAAGCAAATTGTAACTATAGAGTATGCATATTGACTGTTAATAGTATAAGGTGTTACGCAGACGCCTTCTTGCTGCAAATAAACGCTACGTGAAAGAGACGTTTTGAATCGATAATATTTCTAATAACTGTACCTTATCTAATATATTTGATTGTTACTAAGATATAGTGTTCTTGAATACAATTTATTTTATTATAATTCATAAAAAAACTGGACATACCCAGACTCGCTAGCAAAAGTTTATTCATTTATGTCGTTTTATCCGGTTCCTACTGTATTTCTATAAAGGTATGTACATTTTTTTTTCAAAGCCTTTCAAACCTATCAAAGATTTTTTTAAATTTAACAGCACTTGGCTAAGACGCTTATTTTTAATAATAAAATCGAAATTAATACCAATAAATATATGAAATAAGATAAAAAATTATAAAACTATGACTATTTATTTAACTATTTAAACTGAGGAAAAGGATGAAACAACTACAAAAACTGCTTATGGTAGGATATATTTTATATCCGCCCTAATAGCGACCAGGGCACACAAGGTTTCAAAACCCGCCATAGTGGTTTACGTAAGTGTGTCGCGTTCTTGAATCAGACTGGGTATATCCAGTTCCAAAAGGCCGGCATAATTGTCACAACTGCCGAGGGGAAATCATCTCTCGTCATTTGCCACTCCATTTACCATCAGGTGCCGTGGAATAATATTGCGCGCCGTACACTACTCAACGCTATGCACGCTCAACACGCAGATCTAGACCTTTTTCATAACAAACCCCGCCATATATATAATGTAATTAAGCTGTTCCTAGATAGTTTGTAATAAGTGCACATAGTATATGTATAGGTATTAAGTTTTTAATAATTATTTAATATTTAGTTAAGAAATAATGATATCCTTTGTTTTATAGAGTTTATATTTGTTAATATGTTTGAAATTTTTGTTAATGAAAATGTAATAGGTTTGGTGTCAGTACTGTAAACTTACATTAATTTGTGATAAATAAATAAATAAATTGCGGCGCCCGTATAAAAAAATAATCACTTAAATGAATTAATATCTTTAACTTCGCAGTTAAATATTCTGCACTAAATCAACGAACACAATATTAGAACTAAATTAACACCAGCATATTGGAAATGGGAATTCATTGAACATAACAGATATTTGCATAATACGACTGAGAATATAGGTCGCTGGTTCCAGACTGGGAATTTCCAAAGCATTTTCCATTTATGAGCCAAACTCCGAACTCGGGCTAACCTAGGTCCACTCAAGACCACGAGCCAAGCCGTCGGCATAACTCAGTTAGTATGAGTTACGGAGTGGACAAACACCGTTAATTTGCAACTGTTGTTTTCATTTAACTAGAGTAAGGAATGCGTTTTTAGCTTATTAAAATATAATTTACTTAATGTAATGCTCAAGTAATTGTGATAGGACATTTTGCTGCAATCTAAGTTATACTTAATAATTGCTACTAGAAATACATTATTAGCACGCTTAGTGGACTTAAACCGGAACCCAAATAATCGGCTGTCGACTTCAAGACATTGTAAGCTCATTCTGGGTAGATCGGATCGTCAACACGGAAAATTTTTAAAAATATTGTGTTGTAAAATTTAGGTCGATATTGTAACTTTGAAATTTATTGTAACTTGAAAACCACGATAAAATCCAAAAATTAGTTTTATATCGACGACTTGTATTTCCGGACAGAACATTTACGCTAGCTGATCTGTCATTATTTCTTTATGATTTAAAGTTGTTATCTTTATTGTTCAATTATATTAATAGAAATTTGCAGCATTGACGTATATTCTAGTACATATATATCAAGGATCGCAACGTTTGCTTTGGAGCAAGTGAAAACAAAAAGTATTACATAATGGCGAACTATGATCAATAGGGAGTGATTAAACACTGCCTTTGAAACAGTATCATTGCTGTAAGCAATTAAGAGCTCTCTAAAGGTATTTGTGACTTACTGAAGACAAAAGGAGGGTTGAACTTTATAAAATTACATTTGTGAAATAGGAAGTGTGTTTAATAATAACATCGTATTTGTAGCAAACATTTTCAATACATAATTTCGTGCGTATATATCACGCTTTAAACCACGAAGGGGTAGACAGGGGGCCAAGCAAGGCCACCTATCACCATCTGTGTTCCCATCGCAAGACATGACAGGAAAGATTTTTTTTAATTAAATTGAGAAAATTGGACTTTGAGATTTTCGCAGACATACTATTCAATAATCGCATATAAAATACCACAGAGTTCGTATTTGGAAAAACCAGAGAGATCAAACATAAATATAATATCAGTCCTGTCTTATATACTGTCCCACTGCTGGGCACGGGCCTCCTCTACTATCGAGAAGGGTCAGGCCTTAGTCCACCACGCTGGTCTAGTGCGGATTGGCAGGCTTTACATACCCTCAAGATTCTTGGAGAATTTCTCAGGTACGCAGGTTTCCTCACGATGTTTTCCTTCACTCTTAAAGCAAGCGATAATTCACAAACTTAACTCACATAACTTGGAAATGCGTGGCCTTGGGTTTTGAAGCTGCGGACATTCGTCTCGGCAGTCCGTTTCCTTACCAACTAGGCTATCGCCGCCTTCAATAAACATCCTTTCGAAAAGTTTACCACTCATGTATCCTGTTAACGATAAATAATTTAAACTACCCATATGCGGCCAAAATTTAGAATTATTTGAGGGCGTGCGTGACTGGAAATCCGAAGTAGCGGGAATTAGCGCTTATGGGGTCGAATTAATGGAATTTGCGGACATCGGATTAGTAGCCCCGTGTTGCCTTTAATTACACAAAGTTTATATCCGGTTTCGAACAGTATAATTGTGTCTAGCGAGGAATAATCAACTCTCGACAATTGATATTCTGGACGCCACTCTACTTATTATTAGATTAATTCATAATAGTTAAAGCACTTTCCTGTTTCCGTATAACAGAAACGCAATCACAGCTCTATGTTACTACGATATAAAGATAAAAAACACTCCGATAATGCAAGAAGATATGTTGAAATATAACCACACGACTACAAAAACGTCTAATAGGGACGTAATGTCTACTGAAAATAAAATATTTAGAAATCTTAAACCTATAATTATTACCAATATAAAAAATGATAAAAATACCAATTATCTATTTGTACCTGATATGGCGAAAGGCTCGCTCCGTATCTCATCATGGGACAGAACAAACACGAAGTCAGTTCACTAGTTGCCTCTGCCTACCCCTATGGAATAAAGGCGTATCTTGCTTGTTTTGTTTGATTTTCATTTCGATGCTCGATGCTATAAAACTCTATTAACAAGCACTCAGGTCCGCAAAAACTAAAAGGATAAAACCCGAAACCAATTTTCACGTGCACCCAACTGTCAGTTACGCTCATGACTTTAAAGCCCCACACATCATCACTTGTGACGGCTAAACACCGGATTCCGAAGCCCACTGCGCGGAGGTTTGACGCGCTTTTAGTTTCAAATTTGAAAAATATTACAACGGAATTGATGTGGCGTTTCGGATTGCCGTCGAAAGTGTGCTGACTCAGTTATTAAATAAGTGCATACATACAAAAGGTTTTTTTGCGAGGCGATTCGTTTGTGCCGGTACAGAATACATTTTAGCACAGTAGTACATCCCTCTCAGTAGTAGAGGAGGCCCGTGCCCAACAGTTGGGCATTATATAATACAAGGCTGATATTATTATTATTATCATTATAAATTTTAGTGGAAATTACTTTGAGAAACTTTCAATTTGTTGCTCAAAATCTCAATCATACCGTACCATAGATTTGCATAATTTAACAAAGAAACAAAATAAAACACGTGAATACTGCAGTAAAATGACTTTTAGGTGTTGTCACAACCTAAATACTGCCACTAGTACGCGATTTCGAACCAAGAGTTGCATAATAGATCCCTGTCAACCCTCCAATGCAAAGCCAAAATAGGAATCACTAAATGCCGTTAGAAACAACGGTGTAATCCGTCATCGGCATCGAATTGTTATTTGCGGCTGTCCACGCAACGCGGCCCATCCATCACGGGGCCAAAAGGACCCTAATGGATTGAGAGTAAACGAGTGTTAAAATTGAAAAGTTGATCGGAATAAAGTTACGCATATAAGACCTATATTAAACATTAGCTCTTTTATTATTTCTGAGTGGTTAGACAAAGGCCAAGTAGTTATGTTTTAAAAATCGAAAAACACAAACAATATTACGACTGGGAATCGAATTTGGATCCTCATTAACAAGCAAAAATTTGGTTATAATCAATATTATCATATTTTTCTTTTTCCAGATCTAGTATAAATGAGCATTCTTTAACTCTAGAAGAGTCGCTAATTGTTTTGATATTACAAAACAATGGTAACTATTCATATTAACCACAGCTCATTTCGCTTAGCCGCATTGCACTGGATGCGCGCCAGAGCCTAAGCTAACATACCAACATAAATATGTATTACAGCTGTATTCAGTATATGACATGAATATTAAGTAGGTTGCCTACATCTTGCCTAGAGCACTAATTTCGTGTATATTTAGATAGTATAGTAACAGCTCATTTCAAAATTAAATCCAAATTTCGAATTTAAATAATTTTAACTCACGAATAAATTTAAATATAATATCGATCTGAGACGTAACCTTAAAAAAATCTCATCCACGTGAAAAGTACGTAAAAACCATAAACTAGTCCCAAAGTTGGATTGTGGTCGGAGCATCTGTCTGCTGACAACGGGGCTAATTGGACCCACACCTGCGCGCTAGGGTTGAAACCAAATTTAAATAAAACTTGTTTTGTAGCAAATACGTAGCAACCGGTTCGGTGTTTATGCGGTTAGAAGGGTTAGGAATAGATGTTGCTGACTTTTAAAAGGTTTTATTTACTCTACAGCTCTATTAGTAATTAAATGTGAAATGTATAAAGGTTTTTGTTTTTAATGGCCAGTTACATAAATCTTTTAATTAGACTGGAATTTGGAACACTTTTCGAATATAAAATATTTATATTACCAAAAGGAGCTGCAATAGTTTAGGTTGGTCTAATAAAAAGTAAGCAGTAGTTAGTCTCTGTTGTGAGTGCCTATTCCACATTTATGTAAATGCTTTTATTAGACCAAATAAAAACGTCAAGCTAATCTTCCAAACTATTGGTAATTAAGCACTATCTACATTAGCTGTCTTATATCAACTGGCGGATAGCATTTTTACTTAGTGAAATAGGTTCCACTTACCCTATGGTTGGCAAACTTGCTCCAACATGATTATGAACAAAATCAGGGTTTTCTTAAAATATTAAGAGAAATTAATGCGTCGAACAATTTAACATAAAGGCACGTGACCGACGACCATTCAAGTAATGTTTCAATTCTCCTTTCGTGAAATAATATTTTTCTATGATAAATCTAAAATACTTACTAGACATTTTTTTTAAATGCAATAGTTAACACATATTATATAATACTTACTTTTGTTCCCGGCTTCGCACGGGTGAAAAAAGGTTTCCTGGATAAAAGTCCCGCTTTGTATTTTCTCGGGAAAAAGTAACGTACGTCCCTGGGTCTCAAATTACCTGCATATCATAAATAAAGACAGATGCGAGGGACTTTGTTTTATGATTAGTAATGATGTTATTAACAATGAGAGACTTTATGAAGACGTTTATTAGCTCACACGTAGTAAATGTAGAAAATAGATGAATTTAAATGTATAAGTCTGAAATACATGGGTAGGCCATGTCCAAATATTTTTTTTTTATTGGTTTGAATGACGAGACGAGCTTGCCGTTTACCTGATGAAAAGCGATACGACCGCCCATAAACGGTAGAAACACCATGCAACACCTTTAAGTAAGAGCAAGTAAAGCAAAGTATTGTTTGATATTCCACTGCGCTCGCCATCTTGAGACATGAGATGTTAAGTCTTATCATTTCCAGTAGTTACACTGGCTACAATATCCTTTAAAGCGGAATACAACAATGACTACACACTGCTGCTTGACGGTAGAAATAGACTCTCACATATGAGAGACCTACCAGTAGCTATTCTGCAAAACTAATAATTTTAATCACGTAAGAGGAGAGGCCACGATCAAAGCCTAGTCACAAATATTATAATATTTAAATACTATGTAAAAAGGAGTCTGGATGTTGCAGTAATTAAGTAAATTCTATTCATGAATATTCGTAGTCGACAGCCCTGGGAGCAGGCTTTCAGGCTTATTATAATAGTTTGGGCCGACCTCAGGCCGACTTTTTTTAACCTTCAACGTCTTTGAGTTTATTTTAATGACCCGGCAGATGAATGGAAGTCGCAGATGAGACGTTTTTAGATGTGGAAATAAATATATTGTTTATTGTAGTATGAGGAAAGTATATATTTATTTATTTAAAGAATTAAATAAAAAACATTCTGCTTACATTTTTAAATTTTCATCTCAATGCGTACTTAATTTGACAGAAGGCAAGACACAAAGTATAATCAAACATGAATATAATGAATAATAACATGAAAATAATAGATTAATGAAAATTTGGCTATCGTAACGAATCCTACTCACCGAGTCAATTCCTAAACGGACACAATATCTATAAACAAGACCCATTTAATCAAGACTATTCAATAAAAGAACGTCCAAAGAACGTAACACAACCAATTAAGCTATAAAACTATTTTATGTCACATAACTAAAGCATTACGTTCTATATTGCTTACAGTCCAATAATTTGAAAACAGAAGCACGTTTTATCCCCGTACAAGGGGAAATGTGTCGCGCACTCGAACGAGGGTGCGAAATGTAGTTCTGTGTTGTTGGAATGTGAAATAACTGAATGTAGGAAGACTTTCGGTGCGTGAAGTTTTTTATTCAAGTGACGAGACGACGACACTCACAAAAAAGAAAAATATAATAGTAGTACATATACCATCGATATATGTAGGTACTACGTATTAGATTTAGCGTTCTGAACATTAACTGTGTTCAACAGAATTGAACTGCAATTCAAACTGACTTCAGTATGGTCAATATTGACAGCTTGTGGTTGTGTACGGAGTGGCGCTCATGATATAAAAACTCGAGTCTAAGTGCAAACCTGGATTTGAAAGAACAAATATTAGTCAAATGGGTAAAATGTTGTTCAAGTGAATAAATAAGTTATAACAGTGACGTTTTTGTTGCCATTTTTGTTCAGAGTTTGAAAATATAGTTTATATGGACGTTCGTGTTTATAAAATATATGTCAATGACTTATACCTTAAAACTATTTTACGGATTTTTATCGCGGTTTTTATATTATAATTCTTTCCCGAAGTTTCGAAGACTTTGCAGCCGTCGTGGTATAACATATATACCACGCCGTTTTGCCCGAAGTAGGTAGACCGTAGAGGTGCAACGTAGGCGCCCTCCCCGCCATGTGCGAAGGGGCACCATGTAAGGGAAGGCCCATGATGTGACAGAAAGCGATCCTATCACCATATCGAGCATAAATTTCAGGTTTCCGGCTGATATTGAGCACTGAAATATTTTATCTCGACCCATTATCAAACTTGAGACCTCAAAATAACTTCTAGTAGCTATAATCTTAGCTATGCGACCTAAGTTGAACAACTTAGTATAAGGCTGAAACCGGTATGAGAATATTTATTTAAATTCAATATCAAGACATACAAGATATAAATCAAGAAGACAAATTTTACATTTCTATATGAATATTTTATGGTTCTTCCGCGTAAACTTGGCGCAAACATTTTATCAAACTTGCCTCCAATATTGGCACCAACACTGACCCATGAATTACAAACTCGTATGCTTAGTTGCTCAGGTAGCTTCGAGTTCCTCAAGAGATTTATAGTGGAGTTCTTCAAAAGTTTCCTGATTTTTATTAAACACTGATATAAGTCGATACGTTAGTTGGGTAACACTATTAAATTATTTAGAAATATTTAATGCACAATTTAATTTTCTGGTGTTTCAAAGTACGTGCAGAAACAGGTAAAAGAATTTAGCACACAGATCATGTTCTGACTATACATTAATAGGTATACTTTTAATTCTGGAAAAGTGAAATTTTGTTACTAGGAATGGATTTTACGCAGCAAAATCGCTTGCAATAATTAGTTTTACTATTTACCAATATTCTAAATGCGAAAGTTTTTGAAACTGTTTGGATGTTTGTTAGAAGTAAACGCAAAAACTGCTGATCGAATTTCGATGAAATTTGGCACACGGATAGACCATGGCCTGGATTAACAAATATAAAATTATTTACTCTCAGATTATTTTAATCTGATTTTTTAAATATTATGGTGATGAAGTCGTAGAAACGGTGCTATGAATCACTATTGTGATTCAGGGATTTTTGTAGCTGGAAATACATTTCCCGCAAACGAAGCCGCGATAAACACCTAGTTAATAAAGAACGAAAAGGACTCAAAAGTGCGAAGATTGTGAGATAAATCCGAAATGTTACAAAATCAACACTTTTAATAATTGAAACTGAACAAAGTTTTAATTTCAAACCTGAGATAAAACTAGACGGGAACGTTTCAATAAATCGTGGGGAAAGTTTAAAGTTTTCCGTGGGAACAGTGCACGGCCCGCTTTCCTGACTGTGATTTATCCCTGATTTAATCAATTACAGGTGCCTGTTTTGAATATTTTTCAACTACCCGGAATATGACTAAGTTGTCGACAAATCGGCTTAAAAACTCAGCGTCACACGCGGTCTGCGCAGTGATGCAGTTCTATTTAAAGCATTTATTTTTCTCTTTTACTAGTGGTAGGACTCTCATATGTGAGAGTCCGCCTGGGTAGGTACTACCGCAATGTCTATTTCTGCCGCCAAGCAGCAGTATTTAGTCTCTGTTGTATTCCGATTTGAAGGACATTGTAGCCAGTGTAACTACTGGAAATAATAAAACTTAACATCTCATGTCTCAGGATACGAATACTTTGTATTTCAAGATGTTGAATGGTGTTTCTTCTGTTTATGCTCGGTAGTATCACTTACCATCAGGCGAACAGCAAGCTCGTCTCGTTGTACAAAGAAATTAAAAAAAAAACATATTAACAAGAAATAATAAAAGTATAAAAATTACACACACAGTTAACAATATTAGGCATGACGGATTTGTTGCATTATGTTTGGTTACCAGTTCAACATACACTGTTAAATAACACTGATTATAAGCTGTACCCCACTATTATCAGCACTACAAAACTTCGAGCGTGCAGATGCAGTATAAAAAGGTAATAATAATTTCTTATGTTTATGCGAATGACAGACATTAAAATTAAACTATTTTTCGGATTTTAATGCGGTTTTTATATTTTATCCCCCCCGTGACCACGAAGGCTGCAGTCTTCGAAACGTCGGGAAGAAATTAAAATATAAAAACCGCTATACAATCCGAAAATAGTTTAATTTTAAGAAAATAATTTTATAGAAATAGTGCAACAAATCCAATCTATTGCAGTTGGACTAACTGCATTTGAACTGCACGTTGATCGTACAGTTACCTCTCAGCCTGCGTACAGTCGTTGGAATTGTAGGCCAAGTGCGCACCAACTGCAATTGGGGTACACGGTTCGTTTGCAATTTTTTGCAGTACTAACCGCATTTAAACTGATAATTTGCAGTTGAACTGCAGAAGAAATGCTGTCCGTCTGTCTAGAGTCTATCACTCAAATATAAAATTTCCTATTATTGAAACATTTCTCAAAATTAGATCAGTAATTTCATTTATAACCATCGTCACCATAACAACGTTCAGAATCGGCGCAGTAGTTTCAGAGATTACCTCACAAACGTTATCTTAAAATAATACTAGGAAGGAAGAGACATGGAGTATATTGATAATAAATGATAGTCATCTAAGGAAAGTATTGTGGGTAATGGGTGAATCAAACTCAAGAACCCTTAAAGCTCTGAGCCCCCATGATCCTGATATTCGTGTTAATGATCATGGGTAGTAATGACTTACGACCAGGTTACCCTCTTACTGCTTTATGTACTTATAGCTATAGAAAAGAACAAATTGATGAGAATTGACATAAGCACAATTCACTGACAAATAATCCTTTCGAAGAGTATCGAGAGACCTAATCTTGTACTTATTTTGAATAACAGAAGGTCAAAAAAGAAATTTGTTTTAGTGTCTATCAGACTACGGTATGTAATAAAAACACCATAACAATCCAAAATTATGATAAACCAAATAATAATTACAATTGAAATAAAACTATTTTTATAGTGGTTTTTTATATTATTATTTCCCCCCGACGTTTCGAAGACACTGCAGCCTTCATGGTCACAGGAGGGACTAATTATAAATTAAACATACATAAGAAATCAGTATGATAATTTTAAAATGTTATTCTTAGACAGGTAAAGGTTACCCAGACGTGTCCCATTATACAAGAAACAAAAGACTAAAGAATAACAATACTTAAACCGAGCAATCCAAACACTTGTTTTACATTAAGTTAATAAGGCTCAAGAAACAAACCGGCACAATTGACTGAATTCATAAAACTTTCTACAAGATTTGCTTTAAAACTTCTCATGAACTAAAAGTATTATGCGACCTACTTCTCTCCCATTTATGCCTGAACAATAGACAATCGCTCTAAAAATACATCGAAGCTATTATGATTGTAATTTATTTAGTTTCCACGGATGAAAACTAGGAGAGTTGATTAAACGTTTCAAGGAAATTTCGCGTGCGTTACGTCACAATATTTGTGCGAGACACAGTTTTAACCAAAAACTGCTGGCTTTTGATCTGATAAGATAGAAAAACGCGCGAACCAAATTAATGTTGCACCTACCTCCCCTTGAAGAGGACAGAGGCGTGATGCTGTATCTTAAAACATCTCCACAACCATAAATTTGTTTTTGGTATAACACTTATTGAAACTGGTCCACCTGTTGGCCCAACTGTTTGTTCCAACCCGCAAACACAAATACGTTGGACACATCGGAAATTGAATTAGCTGTATCAAGATTGCATGCCAAAGGCAATATGCAGGAGTGTTCTTGAATTTTGAACGGTTTTCGATTTATTGCAAGCTAGTGTTATGAAATACGGGTTATCCAAGAGTCGTGTATAGCTATGATATTAACTCGTTTATTGCTATAGTTAGCTAGTTGACTGCCTCGGTGGCGTAGTTGTACTGCATGCGCGGTACGACAGCGCTCTAAGGTTCTGAGTTCGAGTCCCGGGTCGGGCAAAGTGATATTTGGGTTTTTCTGCTCAATATCAACCCGGAGTCTGGAATTTGTGCTCGATATGGCGATAGGTTCGCCCCCTATTACATCCTGGGACGGACTCACTTGGCGAAAAGCGGGTGCACTGATTGCACCTCTGCATATCCCTTCGGGGATAAATGCGTAATGGTGTGTGTGTTATAGTTAGTTACAATATACTGCTTTATTCCGTCCGTATAAGACTAACATTACTACCTCAATTTCTGCTTAATAATATTAAAAATAATACCTACCAGCCTTGTATTGTACAAGGTAATTTTTACATTGCGTTACTAAATGAAACCACATGTTCGTCCTTTTATCTGTTAACATTGTACCAAAAATCCTGGTTTCACATCTCAATTTTTTGTAATTCAGTGCGAATACGGTCTGTTAGTGTATTTCTTAATGAAAACATGATTTTGCTGCTACGCGAATTCTCTTAGTGGTGGTTACTTGGGCTTACGGCGTGTAAAATTAAAATTACCTTTTTATTAAGAGTACTATTTCTCGTTATCCCACTTTAATTTGCAGGATCAGCGCAATACATTTATTTGACACGTTATAAAACGAATTGGGCTTAGTTTTAACTCGTATATACAATTTTTTTGCTTTGAATGACGAGTCGATCTTACCGTTCACCTGATGGTAAGCGATACGACCGCCCGTAACAAGTAGAAACACCATGCAGTACCTTGAATTACAAAGTATTATTTGGTCTTCCACAGCACTCGTTATCCGGAGACATGAGATGTTAAGTCTTATTATGTCCAGTAGTCACACGGGCTATGTTCTTCAAACTGGAACACAATAATGACTACACGCTGCTGCTTGGCGGTAGAAATAGACGTTGCAGTGGTACCTACCCAGGCAGACTAAACCCCTTTGGTAGACCAATCGGACACTAAACCCCTTTGGTAGATAAACTTTAAGTCTACGGTTATCTCAGTGAGAATACTCAAAAACAAAATGATTGCACTTCAATAAAAAGCGAATGAAGGTTCCTAGTATTGATATAATATTACAAAACTTTTTAAGTATATTTTTATGTTATCCTAGCAATAAAATCATTCATCATTTCTTTCTCAACTCAATGTCTGTTTCTATAAAAGTGGTAAAGCATTTACACCATACCACGACTCTACCAATAACAAAAACTGTATATGCAAACAGTACTCCAAAATTAATAAAAATAAACGTTAGTACAACGCAATAACAATCTAATTAGCGTGTAAAAGTGTCGATAACGACTTTTAATGAAATTGACTTGGTACTAAAGAATTTAAGCTTCAGAGACGATTTAAAAGAGTTATGGGTAAGCCATCTGCGTGCCATTAGGCGGATCGTTTTGAAGATGGCCTTCCCGAAATATCCAGGCTAAGATTTTACGTAATGAAAGTACTGAAGTCAGCAGCAAATCGATACATGATGAGACAAAGATGGCAGTAGCCCTATATTGTGATTAACAATGTATGCTTTTATTTTTAGATCTTTAGATACAGATTCAGTAGTTTTTCTGTTGTATAAGACTAAGTTGGTATGAGATTTTCGACTCGAAATACTTTGAGTCAATACAACTCATGAGGAGAATAGTCTATTGACTAAATGGGCATAGGCTCAACAGTGAGATCGATATTTAGTTCCCGTCCTGGGAATCAAATCATTTGATCGTAAGAAAAATATAAAAACCATATATTTTTTACACTCCTATTCATCATTGCAAAAATATAATAAATTTCTATATTGAAGCAGACGGTAAGTACCATTCAGATGGACACTAGATCCAAAGAAATCCGGCTGGATTCGACCTAGATCATTTCTTGACACCTGAGCTCAAATTGGATTGTGTTGGACAGACTATTATTTTAAAACGATCCTGGCGATAGAAAAGTACCTATTTTTTACGTTTTTGTAACAAAAAGTTGTGGGTGTGCTATTTTTTATGTTCAAATATTAGGATATTCTTGATCTAGTAAATAGGGCTTACACGTTTTATATTTGAGATAGGACACAGTTGCTAACTGATTAACGATTACTGTTGTTTAGAATTTGCATACCGAAGGCTTAGAGACGATTATTATTACATCTATCGATACATATTACAAAACAAAGTCCCTAAAAGTTGTCCGTCTGTATGTGATCGATTTTCTCAAAAGCTACTGAGCGGATTTTTGTACCGTTTTTACTAAAAAATAGTGCAATTCTTAAGGAAGGTTTAGGTTAACAGTACATTACAGTTTTATGTAAATTTACTGAAATATAACGATTATTGTTGAAGAGGTCGCGTGTTAGTAAAAAATCTCATGGTTCGAGATTAATGGGGGAAAAACTTTGTGACACACTGATCTCCAGGCGGGTGAAGCTAGTATTATATAAATCATAGAAACAATATCCAACAAATACGATTGTCTTAGTAAAAAATCTACCAATTTAGATTTCCTTACGATTTGCACTTCACTGGCGTCACAACTAAACACAACAATAAGATTTTAGCGATTTACAAACAGAAAATCTCTTCCATCTCGCTTCCCTTGTGTGACATAATTCTTGTCCACCGCATATTATTTCTTCTCTTCCCATTCAAGTGTGATCTTGTAAGGCAGCTTGATTTACGCAGTTTTCCTTCTTCCATTTATTTACTTTGAAATGAACGAGGTCCTGAGCTGCACTTCATTGTCGGGGAGGTAATGCTTTATACAACAAAAAATATTAAGACTACATTTAGATCTAAGTCTTATGTATTCTGAACAAAGTATAAATTTAGCACACCTGAAATAAATATAACATTATCATTTGTCCCACCCCGAGAAACTAGTCATATCTGAAACTATTAAAATGGGATCTTTATTTCAAAGATTTCCACGCGAGCTGAACTACAAGCAAAATCAATTAAATTAATGAAATTTCTCATTCCACAAATTTTAACCTTATCCGCTCGAACAGCTATTTTAAAACATAAACTCGTGGCGATCGAATAAATAAGTAAACACAAAAAGAACTTGGAATAGAACATTGTATTCACACTCGGTTGAAATTCGCAGCGCAAGCAAACGGCGCGTTTCGCCACACTTACTCCTTTCTGAATCCGATCTCGCTTCGTTTGAATACTTTCATATTTATTGTTTTCATAACATTTCCCATGCGCTTCGTGTTTTCCTTCTCGTATGTTTTTGTTGTGGGTTTGTTTTGCGGAGTAAATAATGGAGCTGATAGTGAGGTATTATCACCAGTTTTGATGTAGGTCCGATCTTCAATAACAAATTGAGAAGAGAAAGGGACTTATTGAGCCTTTTACCTTCTAATGCCTCGGTGGCGTCATTTCTTGGATTTGAATTCCTGGTCGGACAAAGTGATACAGGGATTTTTGCTCAGTAGGAATCCGGAGTCTACACGGCAAAAAGTGGGTGCATTAGTTGGGCCTCTGGCTACCCTTTTAGGGATATAGGTGTAGATTTTGTTAGTTTTACTGTTGTTTCTACCAATTTGTTGACAACAGGTATACAACAGCCAAGCGTCATACTAGTTTGCATTGAAACCAAAACAGTCAATCGAATCAGTAGGAAAAATCTCTTCCTAGCATAAACAGACATAGTAACTGATACGTCAATTAAATTTCAATATTTTACGATATTATTTTTGATCTTAGCACGGAAAATGACTATAGGCATTCTACTTAAGGGCCTAACTTAATGTAAAATATTTGAATAACCTTGAGCAGTGTTATATGTCCATATTTAACCGGTTACTTAGACCGCAAATTATACGTCGTTATTTTTCGTAAATATTGAAACGAATATATTTACAAAATATATTTCTATGAAGGATTTCTATTCCTATTTGTATACTATAGAAAATGAGATTATTGAAGCAAAACCCCACAGAGAGCCTTCGACGTTATTACAAAAAATATATTAAAGTTTAGTTCTCAGAAACAAAGTCTTGGCCAAAAATTAAAGCAAAATAATAGTTGTAATAGTGATTTTGCAGTGTTATAACGGAACATTTTTGAATCCAAGTGGCAGTTGATGTTGTAAAGGCATTCGAACCGTGATAGCTTCAGTACTCAAAAGCTAAACATTTTTGCATAGCCAAGTAGTGCGTTTAAGATCTGCAAAAATAACAAAAGCTGTTTAACATAATCTTTGGTATAACATTTATTTTCTTCCCACATTTTAATTAATTATTATTACTCATAACGCCATCTCTGGGTTCTAGCCGACTCTATTTGGTAAACTGTCGAAAAGAAATTAACGAGTCTAAGTGATTTATGAATAATAAATAATTATCACGGTGAAAATCGCTAGAGGGCACTGTCGGAGAACAGTTTAATATTTCTTCAATTGTCTACATGTAATTATAAACCGAACACACTATATATTGCTGCTTATAAAGACGAAATCGTTTCAAATAAAATGTCTGCTTGCTATAGGTGTAAGAAACCAATAAAACCCAATGATCTAAAATCATGCTGCAAGTGTAACGTTACATATCACTATCAGTGTCTTGGAACCCTCTCCAAAGAAACCAGGGGCAATAAAGCCCCATGGACATGTTGCGGATGCAAATCTACTGATGACCATAGTGATAACGCCAACTTCATCTCCCCCTCACCATCAAAAAAACAGACATTATGTAAAGATACTTCTCCTGTTAACAACCTGGAAGAACTAAAGCAGTATATAGATAAAAAAACTTGGAGAATCTTTGTCTCAGCTTCTAGTCAACATTAGACGTGATCTCATAGCGGACAATTCTGATACCCGCAACAAAATTCAAGAGCTCACTGAAAGCGTTAACTCTTATGTCCGCAAAATGGCTTTACCAACAAAGGACGCCTTAGACAAAAAACCAAGCTCTAGAGAACTTTAAAGCTGAAAAATACATTTTTGCGATCTGAAGGCCATCTGAGTGTACGATTAAACAACCTAGAACAACATTCCCGCGAGAACAACGTGGAAATCCAGTGTGTGCTGAGCACAGATCTGAAAAACTTAAAACCGTAATAAAACAGCTAACCAATACTGTCGATGTACTCTGGGCTGACCACGAACTTGTAAATTACCACCG
>NW_023593800.1:246804-265044 GCF_014839805.1 Manduca sexta
GAAGACATTGCAGCCTTCATGGTCACAGGAGGACTAATTATAAATTAAACATACATAAGAAATTAGTATGATAATTTTAAAATGTTATTCTTAGACAGGTAAAGGTTACCCAGACGTGTCCCATTATACAAGAAACAAAAGACTAAAGAATAACAGTACTTAAACAGAGCAATCCAAACACTTGTTTTACATTAAGTTAATAAGGCTCAAGAAACAAACCGGCACAATTGACTGAATTCATAAAACTTTCTACAAGATTTGCTTTAAAACTTCTCATGAACTAAAAGTATTATGCGACCTACTTCTCTCCCATTTATGCCTGAACAATAGACAATCGCTCTAAAAAATACATCGAAGCTATTATGATTGTAATTTATTTAGTTTCCACGGATGAAAACTAGGAGAGTTGATTAAACGTTTCAAGGAAATTTCGCGTGCGTTACGTCACAATATTTGTGCGAGACACAGTTTTAACCAAAAACTGCTGGCTTTTGATCTGATAAGATAGAAAAACGCGCGAACCAAATTAATGTTGCACCTACCTCCCCTTGAAGAGGACAGAGGCGTGATGCTGTATCTTAAAACATCTCCACAACCATAAATTTGTTTTTGGTATAACACTTATTGAAACTGGTCCACCTGTTGGCCCAACTGTTTGTTCCAACCCGCAAACACAAATACGTTGGACACATCGGAAATTGAATTAGCTGTATCAAGATTGCATGCCAAAGGCAATATGCAGGAGTGTTCTTGAATTTTGAACGGTTTTCGATTTATTGCAAGCTAGTGTTATGAAATACGGGTTATCCAAGAGTCGTGTATAGCTATGATATTAACTCGTTTATTGCTATAGTTAGCTAGTTGACTGCCTCGGTGGCGTAGTTGTACTGCATGCGCGGTACGACAGCGCTCTAAGGTTCTGAGTTCGAGTCCGGGTCGGGCAAAGTGATATTTGGGTTTTTCTGCTCAATATCAACCCGGAGTCTGGAATTTGTGCTCGATATGGCGATAGGTTCGCCCCCTATTACATCCTGGGACGGACTCACTTGGCGAAAAGCGGGTGCACTGATTGCACCTCTGCATATCCCTTCGGGGATAAATGCGTAATGGTGTGTGTGTTATAGTTAGTTACAATATACTGCTTTATTCCGTCCGTATAAGACTAACATTACTACCTCAATTTCTGCTTAATAATATTAAAAATAATACCTACCAGCCTTGTATTGTACAAGGTAATTTTTACATTGCGTTACTAAATGAAACCACATGTTCGTCCTTTTATCTGTTAACATTGTACCAAAAATCCTGGTTTCACATCTCAATTTTTTTTGTAATTCAGTGCGAATACGGTCTGTTAGTGTATTTCTTAATGAAAACATGATTTTGCTGCTACGCGAATTCTCTTAGTGGTGGTTACTTGGGCTTACGGCGTGTAAAATTAAAATTACCTTTTTATTAAGAGTACTATTTCTCGTTATCCCACTTTAATTTGCAGGATCAGCGCAATACATTTATTTGACACGTTATAAAACGAATTGGGCTTAGTTTTAACTCGTATATACAATTTTTTTGCTTTGAATGACGAGTCGATCTTACCGTTCACCTGATGGTAAGCGATACGACCGCCCGTAACAAGTAGAAACACCATGCAGTACCTTGAATTACAAAGTATTATTTGGTCTTCCACAGCACTCGTTATCCGGAGACATGAGATGTTAAGTCTTATTATGTCCAGTAGTCACACGGGCTATGTTCTTCAAACTGGAACACAATAATGACTACACGCTGCTGCTTGGCGGTAGAAATAGACGTTGCAGTGGTACCTACCCAGGCAGACTAAACCCCTTTGGTAGACCAATCGGACACTAAACCCCTTTGGTAGATAAACTTTAAGTCTACGGTTATCTCAGTGAGAATACTCCAAAAACAAAATGATTGCACTTCAATAAAAAGCGAATGAAGGTTCCTAGTATTGATATAATATTACAAAACTTTTAAGTATATTTTATGTTATCCTAGCAATAAAATCATTCATCATTTCTTTCTCAACTCAATGTCGTTTCTATAAGAGTGGTAAAGCAGTTACATCATACCACGACTCTACCAATAACAAAAACTGTATATGCAAACAGTACTCCAAAATTAATAAAAATAAAAGTTAGTACAACGCAATAACAATCTAATTAGCGTGTAAAAGTGTCGATAACGACTTTTAATGAAATTGACTTGGTACTAAAGAATTTAAGCTTCAGAGACGATTTAAAAGAGTTATGGGTAAGCCATCTGCGTGCCATTAGGCGGATCGTTTTGAAGATGGCCTTCCCGAAATATCCAGGCTAAGATTTTACGTAATGAAAGTACTGAAGTCAGCAGCAAATCGATACATGATGAGACAAAGATGGCAGTAGCCCTATATTGTGATTAACAATGTATGCTTTTATTTTTAGATCTTTAGATACAGATTCAGTAGTTTTTCTGTTGTATAAGACTAAGTTGGTCAATGAGATTTTCGACTCGAAATACTTTGAGTCAATACAACTCATGAGGAAAAACTAGTCTATTGACTAAATGGGCATAGGCTCAACAGTGAGATCGATATTTAGTTCCCGTCCTGGGAATCAAATCATTTGATCGTAAGAAAAATATAAAAACCATATATTTTTTACACTCCTATTCATCATTGCAAAAATATAATAAATTTCTATATTGAAGCAGACGGTAAGTACCATTCAGATGGACACTAGATCCAAAGAAATCCGGCTGGATTCGACCTAGATCATTTCTTGACACCTGAGCTCAAATTGGATTGTGTTGGACAGACTATTATTTTAAAACGATCCTGGCGATAGAAAAGTACCTATTTTTTACGTTTTTGTAACAAAAAGTTGTGGGTGTGCTATTTTTTATGTTCAAATATTAGGATATTCTTGATCTGGTAAATAGGGCTTACACGTTTTATATTTGAGATAGACACAGTTGCTAACTGATTAACGATTACTGTTGTTTAGAATTTGCATACCGAAGGCTTAGAGACGATTATTATTACATCTATCGATACATATTACAAAACAAAGTCCCTAAAAGTTGTCCGTCTGTATGTGATCGATTTTCTCAAAAGCTACTGAGCGGATTTTTGTACCGTTTTTACTAAAAAATAGTGCAATTCTTAAGGAAGGTTTAGGTTAACAGTACATTACAGTTTTATGTAAATTTACTGAAATATAACGATTATTGTTGAAGAGGTCGCGTGTTAGTAAAAAATCTCATGGTTCGAGATTAATGGGGGAAAAACTTTGTGACACACTGATCTCCAGGCGGGTGAAGCTAGTATTATATAAATCATAGAAACAATATCCAACAAATACGATTGTCTTAGTAAAAAATCTACCAATTTAGATTTCCTTACGATTTGCACTTCACTGGCGTCACAACTAAACACAACAATAAGATTTTAGCGATTTACAAACAGAAAATCTCTTCCATCTCGCTTCCCTTGTGTGACATAATTCTTGTCCACCGCATATTATTTCTTCTCTTCCCATTCAAGTGTGATCTTGTAAGGCAGCTTGATTTACGCAGTTTTCCTTCTTCCATTTATTTACTTTGAAATGAACGAGGTCCTGAGCTGCACTTCATTGTCGGGGAGGTAATGCTTTATACAACAAAAAATATTAAGACTACATTTAGATCTAAGTCTTATGTATTCTGAACAAAGTATAAATTTAGCACACCTGAAATAAATATAACATTATCATTTGTCCCACCCGAGAAACTAGTCATATCTGAAACTATTAAAATGGGATCTTTATTTCAAAGATTTCCACGCGAGCTGAACTACAAGCAAAATCAATTAAATTAATGAAATTTCTCATTCCACAAATTTAACCTTATCCGCTCGAACAGCTATTTTAAAACATAAACTCGTGGCGATCGAATAAATAAGTAAACACAAAAAGAACTTGGAATAGAACATTGTATTCACACTCGGTTGAAATTCGCAGCGCAAGCAAACGGCGCGTTTCGCCACACTTACTCCTTTCTGAATCCGATCTCGCTTCGTTTGAATACTTTCATATTTATTGTTTTCATAACATTTCCCATGCGCTTCGTGTTTTCCTTCTCGTATGTTTTTGTTGTGGGTTTGTTTTGCGGAGTAAATAATGGAGCTGATAGTGAGGTATTATCACCAGTTTTGATGTAGGTCCGATCTTCAATAACAAATTGAGAAAGAGGGACTTATTGAGCCTTTTACCTTCTAATGCCTCGGTGGCGTCATTTCTTGGATTTGAATTCTGGTCGGACAAAAAGTGATACAGGGATTTTTGCTCAGTAGGAATCCGGAGTCTACACGGCAAAAAGTGGGTGCATTAGTTGGGCCTCTGGCTACCCTTTTAGGGATATAGGTTCGTAGATTTCGTTAGTTTTACTGTTGTTTCTACCAATTTGTTGACAACAGGTATACAACAGCCAAGCGTCATACTAGTTTGCATTGAAACCAAAACAGTCAATCGAATCGAGTAGGGAAAAAAATCTCTTCCTAGCATAAACAGACATAGTAACTGATACGTCAATTAAATTTCAATATTTTACGATATTATTTTTGATCTTAGCACGGAAAATGACTATAGGCATTCTACTTAAGGGCCTAACTTAATGTAAAATATTTGAATAACCTTGAGCAGTGTTATATGTCCATATTTAACCGGTTACTTAGACCGCAAATTATACGTCGTTATTTTTCGTAAATATTGAAACGAATATATTTACAAAATATATTTCTATGAAGGATTTCTATTCCTATTTGTATACTATAGAAAATGAGATTATTGAAGCAAAACCCCACAGAGAAGCCTTCGACGTTATTACAAAAATATATTAAAGTTTAGTTCTCAGAAACAAAGTCTTGTCAAAAAATTAAAGCAAAATAATAGTTGTATAGTGATTTTGCAGTGTTATAACGGAACATTTTTGAATCCAAGTGGCAGTTGATGTTGTAAAGGCGCATTCGAACCGTGATAGCTTCAGTACTCAAAAGCTAAACATTTTGCATAGCCAAGTAGTGCGTTTAAGATCTGCAAAATAACAAAAGCTGTTTAACATAATCTTTGGTATAACATTTATTTTCTTCCCACATTTTAATTAATTATTATTACTCATAACGCCATCTCTGGGTTCTAGCCGACTCTATTTGGTAAACTGTCGAAAAGAAATTAACGAGTCTAAGTGATTTATGAATAATAAATAATTATCACGGTGTGAAAAATCGCTAGAGGGCACTGTCGGAGAACAGTTTAATATTTCTTCAATTGTCTACATGTAATTATAAACCGAACACACTATATATTTGCTGCTTATAAAGACGAAATCGTTTCAAATAAAATACTGCTTGCTATAGGTGTAAGAAACCAATAAAACCCAATGATCTAAAAATCATGCTGCAAGTGTAACGTTACATATCACTATCAGTGTCTTGGAACCCTCTCCAAAGAAACCAGGGGCAATAAAGCCCCATGGACATGTTGCGGATGCAAATCTACTGATGACCATAGTGATAACGCCAACTTCATCTCCCCCTCACCATCAAAAAAACAGACATTATGTAAAGATACTTCTCCTGTTAACAACCTGGAAGAACTAAAGCAGTATATAGATAAAAAAACTTGGAGAATCTTTGTCTCAGCTTCTAGTCAACATTAGACGTGATCTCATAGCGGACAATTCTGATACCCGCAACAAAATTCAAGAGCTCACTGAAAGCGTTAACTTTATGTCCGCAAAATACGACCAACTAAAGGACGCCTTAGACAAAAAAAAACCAAGCTCTAGAGAACTTGCAAGCTGAAAATACATTTTTGCGATCTGAAGTTAGCCATCTGAGTGTACGATTAAACAACCTAGAACAACATTCCCGCGAGAACAACGTGGAAATCCAGTGTGTGCCAGAGCACAGATCTGAAAACTTAAAAACCGTAATAAAACAGCTAACCAATACTGTCGGATGTACTCTGGCTGACCACGAACTTGTAAATTACCACCGCGTTACAAAAAATAA
Organism: Manduca sexta; assembly: GCF_014839805.1. Classification (NCBI taxonomy): domain Eukaryota; kingdom Metazoa; phylum Arthropoda; class Insecta; order Lepidoptera; family Sphingidae; genus Manduca; species Manduca sexta. The sequence continues at coordinate 252,857 of NW_023593800.1, forward strand.
TCAAGAGTCTTCTAGGCCTCGCTCTATTATAGCTAAGCTCTCAAGCCCATTAGTTCGAGACAACATCATTGCGGCAGTGAAAACCTACAACAGAGCCCACAAAACGGAAAAACTCAACTCATATCATCTGGGTATCGCCGGTGAAAAATCTCCAGTGTATGTCGGCGAACACTTGTCACCACTCAACAAGCAATTACACGCTACTGCTAGAAGAGTAGCGAAAATCAAAAATTTCCAGTTCGTGTGGGTTCGCAGCGGTCGAATCTATTTAAGGAAAGACGTTAATTCTAAGCCAATACAAGTCAAAGACATAGATTTTCTTAACAATTTGTAATTTTTTCTTATTTTTTATTTGTTTTTTGTTTTTATTTTATCATCTATGGCAGTTCTGTTTAAGCCTGTTCCAAAATGTAAGCTAAAAATACTTTATCAAAATGTCAGAGGTTTAAGGACTAAAACTGTAACTGTTCTTACTAATGTACTAAAACAGGACCTGGACGTTGTTTTGCTAACGGAGACTTGGTTAAACGATTCGGTCTATGACCACGAATTATTTGATAATAGATATATAATATTTAGGCGTGATCGTTGTTCTACCAGTAATAAAAAACTTGAAGGCGGAGGCGTTCTTATAGCAGTCCTTAAAAAATATTCACCGACTCGGAAAGTCAAATGGGAGTCAATACACGAAGACTTATGGGTAAATATTAAGTTAAAACATGGCAATACTAGTGTAAATTTATGTATTTATACTGTTTACGTTCCTCCTCCAGTTAACACACATCACCTCGACACCCAATTATCTCGTATCACAGACGTTGTACAACACAAAATGCCTACAAATTCTATTCTGCTTGTAATTGGCGACTTCAATCTTCCAAACATTCAATGGCAATATGACAGTAACACTGGCACCTTCACTTCTGGTATCACATTAAATCCAACTGATAGCTTACTAGTTGACACTGTTGTCTTCAATGGTCTTTTTCAAATGAATCCAATATCCAACATTAATGGACGTACCTTAGATCTAATTATTACTAACACCCCTAACAATATTAAAATATCCGAATGTCTCACTCCATTAGTTAATATAGATACTCACCACCCTGCGATTAATATTTATATGGAAATTCCCAACAGCAGATCACCCAAAGTCCAGAAATCAGTAGCTCTAAATTTCAACAAGGCAAATTATGACTTTATTAAAAAAGACCTGGAAACTGTTGACTGGAATACTCATCTTAAATCAAGTCTTTCTGTAGATACTATTGTAGAAACTTTCTATAATATAATCACTAACATTATTACAAAGAGTACACCTATAAGCAAAAAGGGATGCAACAAATACCCCTTCTGGTTCAGCAGATCCCTAATACAAACTATTAAAGAAAAAGCTAAATTTCATAGCAAATTCAAAAGATATGCAAATCCTAGGGATCACTTAACATTCCTATTATTGCATGACAGATGTAACAAACTCTTACTAGATTGTATATCTGATATGAAAACTCAAGCAAAAGCACATATTAAACAGAATCCGAAGTACTTTTGGTCCTTCATCAAATCCTTAAGATCTAACAGCAGTGAAATTCCTGATGAGATGTTCCTTGGTAACCGGTTTGTCCAAGGTGGTCAGGACATCGCAAATCTATTTTCTGAGCATTTCGATTCGACATACAATAACAATTTCTCACCATCTGCGATACCTGACGAGCCACCTAGACATATAACATCGCTTGGTTCAATCTGCTTCTCTGAGGCAGACGTCTCAAACACTCTTTCCCAACTAAATATAAATAAAGGTCCCGGACCAGACACTATTCCTCCCATCTTCCTTAAAACATGCTCCTCACAATTAGCTAAGCCTTTGGCATTTATATTTAATAAATCTCTTTCGAGCGGATATTTTCCTATTAAATGGAAACTAGCTCACATAACTCCAATTCATAAAAAAGGAGATCAGTGTGACATAACAAACTACAGACCCATTTCAATTCTAAGTGCCATTGGCAAAGTATTTGAAACAATGGTTCAAAAAAGAATAGCATTCCACGTGAAACCACTGTTTAATCTACATCAACATGGTTTCTTACCGGGTAAATCTACCACAACTAATCTCCTTGAATACGTCAGCGATATATCAGAAACATTAGAAAGTGGTCACGATGTGCATGCCATATACACTGACTTCTCTAAGGCATTTGACATGGTTCACCATAACCTACTGATACAAAAGCTTGGTCATGCTGGAATATGCGGTTCCCTTCTAAGGTGGTGCGACTCATACCTCCGCAATCGCTCGCAACTGGTGACAATCCGTGGTTACAAATCTATTGAGAGAACTGTGCCATCCGGTGTACCACAGGGTTCTCATCTGGGCCCGTTATTCTTCTTAGTATTTATTAATGATTTGTGCTCTTGCCTTACATCCAACTTCCAAATGTTTGCGGATGATTTAAAATTGTACAGGACAATTCGTTCTATCGAAGATATCTCGGGTTTACAGAATGACATAAATAAACTTAATAGCTGGTGTTTAAAAAATAAGATGGTACTTAATACCAGTAAATGCCATCATATGAAATTCTCAAGAAAGAGAAACCCATTGCCGGCCACTTATAATATTGATGGCAATTTGCTTGAAGAGGTCTCCAGCATGCGTGACCTTGGTGTTATAATTGATACTAAATTAAACTTTCGCGAACATATCGATTACATTGTTAAAAAAGGAGCACGATTAGGCGGTTTTGTTTCACGTCAAACGCATTTTTTTAAAGATCCAGTAGTTCCTATAATTTTATTTAATAATTACGTCCGAAGCCTCTTAGAATATTGTAGTCCCGTTTGGAATCCATGTTACGCAGTGCATATCAATAGACTTGAAAGACTCCAAAAGCAATTTCTTTACCACGTTTCGTATGCTGGCAATCTTTGTCGCAGTCTACAATCCTATGAAGCTAGACTAAATCATTTTAAAATGACTCCACTCGAATTCAGACGAAAGATAGCGGATATAGTATTTCTAAAGAAAATTGTAGTTGGAAACGTTGATAGTCCCACTCTGCTGCAAAAATTAAACTTTCTTGTGCCGCGTGCTTCCAGCCGCCTTCATTACAGAACAACGTTCAGTCTCCCTCCGTATCAGACCAACCTTAGTCGCAATTCACCAATATATAGAATGTGCTCTTCTTACAATTTGAATTGTCACTTGATAGATATATTCTGTTCATCGGTTTCCTCATTTAAAAATGAGCTAAAATCAGTTATTTAGTATAATATGGTTATTATAAATACTTAAATATTATAATGTTAGACTTAAGTATTCGAAGTTCCTAAAATGTTATGTTTATTAAGTTTATTGCATTGTTTTTCTTTTTGTCTAGTCTTTCTTTTTCAGTATTATTTCGCACTGTTACTTTGTTACCCTAACTGTTTATAGTATATTCTTGATATTTAATATAATTTAAGCCGAAATTTAGATTTAATGCATGTTGTGTTCACTTCAAGAAGGTTGTTCACTTTTGTTAATGAACATAATGTAATATTTTTGTCTTGAACTCTGTTTACCGTGTACAACCAGTTTTGTGAACCTAATAAAAAAAATGACTAGATTAATACCATTCAAAATCTTTGTCCCGCGCGAATTATCTTCCAATACTGCGATGAATAATTCATGAGCCTCCGAATTATGTCATTCAAGGCAAATATTTTATAATTCATCATCTCAGAATGATGGACTTTCATTGGATTTTTTTCATTGAAATGTGGAGCCATTTACTTCTTTTATTAGGTTTTATGGACGCTTTAGTTTAGTGGTTGCACGTATGAGTTGGATACCTAGGTCCAGGGCTCTATTCACAGGTTAGGGATGAGGCAATACTTTATGTGATTTTTATAACACTCTTTGTCTCTATCCATCCAGAAGAGATTGATGTAAAGAATCGGCCAGGCGTAATAAATAAGCTTATTAAATTATCGAAGTGTGTTGTAAATATATTGACAAAATCACTGACCAATAATTGAAGGCTGATGTGATTATTTAGTTTACTTATCGTAAAAAGAATCGAAGCAGTGACCTATGTTGACTCGTTGCGTGTCGGAGCTAAATACTGTTAAAAAATTGTATAAATTTTAAAAACTTTAGAGGTCTTATTTGTATACTGAATATTTTATAAGCAATTTTACTTTTATCGATCAGGTCGTCTAGAAGTTAAATGAGTACTTGTGAATATTGTCAACATCAGACTATCTACCGACACATCAAATGGAATGGATACATTTAGCTACAATCTTATGTATTTTGTTCATTTATTTTTGTATAAAAATACACCATTTTATACAAAAATAATTCGTCTGATGATGTTTGAATTAGATAGTGAACAAACTCGGTTGATTTTATACGATCAGCATTCTTCATTACCGCTTTTGTTACCAGGATACTCAAAGATTCTACACACTTCGTTGGAACCCATGATTCCAGTAAACATTGAAGCTTCTATTTTACGTCAGTTTTCTGCGAGACATCAAAAATTAAAACTAAGATTTTTAAAACCAATGTAAAAAGCAGTGTATCTGATTTAATAAAAAAGTAAGTGTACGCAAACGTGTAAACATCAGGAAACGAATGAAAAGAATATTAAAAATTAAACGTCTAATAAAAAACGCTAAGAGTTGCTCTTCGGGAAAAATGTATTTCTGTACCAGAAGCAGCGGCGGCCCGAGATTTATTACATCTTTTTATAAGCATTATCTATGTTGAAATCTTGCTAATTTCGAAGCACGAGCAACCGGGGAATCATTTTATATCGTACTACTGGATGATCAGACAACCTCGCTAGAAGAGGGAGAACTTTTAATTTTATATGACGAAGCGGTGAATTTAGTCACAGTGAAGAATACCGCAGTTTTGTCTATAGCTTCTGCGATAGGCAGATTAAAATAGGCAAATCAACATGCAATATATGGCTCAAAATTCATAATGCAAGTTAATAAAAGCCGTGCATTTCTATGCAGTGTTTTTAATCTGTTCAATTTAAGTTGCTGATAAGCAAAAAACATTTCTCATTGAAGTAAAGTGTTGTACTATCTTGTTAATTAAATGTATAATCGCTTGTAAATATTGGTTGCTATGTTTTTTAAAACTAAGACGATCCAAGAACTAAGTGTATAATGAAAATATTAATAATATCGGAAGCAAAGCCGCGGGCGATCACTTAGACGAAAATAAATCTCAATTTTTACATAAAAATTTGAAACCTTGCGAAATTAAAATATGATCTCTTTGCGATTGGATTTTTCTGTTCCCCGATACTTTACTCGAAGTAATATGATTTTTGTTCTGCGACGCAGATGGCGGGCTATACTTCGGGCCGTATTAATATTTTAATGAAATTAATAATCATAAAGAACGATGAGGTTACGTTGAAGCAAGGGACATCTTTGGAGTTAGGGATAGCATTTCGGTGATGAAATTAAAAGTTATATGGAACCTTCGAGTTTCATAGCAGCTATAATAGCCTTTATAGTTAAGTTTATTATATGGAAAACTGACAAACCAGCTTTAAAAGATCAATACCGCTTAAAAACACTCATAATGTCAAAGGAATATTTAGGATCATTATTAATCCTTCTCAATTTTACTAGTGATAGGTCTCTCATATGCGAAAGTCCGCCTGGTTAGGTACCACCGTAATGTGTATCTGCTGCCATGGAGCAGTGTGTAGTCTCTGTTATGTTCCGGTTTGAAGGATATTGTAGCCAGTGTAACTACTGGACATTAAGACTTAACATCAAATGTCTCAGGATAGCGAGCGCAGTGGAATACCAAACAATACTTTGTAATTCAAGGTGTTGGATGGTTTTTCTACTGTTTATGGACGGTCATATTGCTTACCATGAGGGGCGAACGTCAAGCTCGTCACTCCATTCAAAGAAATAAAAAATGTTCCTAAGAAAATTTATTTTCACTCAATCCTATCACGAAGTACCATCATAATGTTATGTTAATTAACCATCTTACTGGATTATGACAATATATAACGTTACATGCAATATATAACAAAATTCCTAACAAATTTATTTACCGATCCAGTATCATAGATGTCAAGTCAAACCATAGAACAAAACTTAAACCTTCAATTTCAGAATGGTAGATTAATATCGGATAATTAAATTACTCAAGCAATTTGGCTAACTCCTTGGTGAATTTGATTTCAATCCTGTGTAATTTTATTTATGTCCGGTCTTTGGTTGAGAGGACTCAATTAGCGGCCATCGACTGTGTCTGTTCACGGATTAATGTAATCTTTTATAGCTTCAGCTCGGAGATTAAGGTCGAAATTGCTATAGTGATCTGTTTCGGTTGATATTATACAAATGAATGAAGGACGATCAAGTCTGATGGCAAACGACATTACTGGTTAGGAATAGGAATTGCCTAAAATCTTAATTTATAAACAATCATCATAATAATATATTATAATATAATAATATTAGCCCTGTATTATATACCGTACAACTGCTTGGCACGGGCCTCCTCTACTACTGAGAGGGGTTAGGTCTTAGTCCATCACGCTGGTCTATTGCGGATTGGTAGACTTCATACACACTCAAAATTCTTATAAAGAACTTCTCAGGTATGCTGGTTTCCTCACGATGTTTTCCTTCAGCGTTAAAGCAAGCGATAATTCAAAAAGGTTACCCACATAATTTATTAGAAAATTCAGAGATGTGTGCCGTTGGGTTTTGAACCTTCGGACGTTCGTCCCGGCAGTCAGTTTCACACCTAAGTAGGCTATCCCTGCTATTGTGATCATCATACAGCGCTACTTTTAGATCTAATAATGCTTGGTAATTTAAATGGGTACAGTATATTTGATATCTTGATTCTTTAGAACGTTTCTTATTAATTCTTAACTGACAAACTTTTTATTGTTGTTTATTTTATCACAGTTAATATTAACAGGTTATTACGCAATATAGCACACGTAATGTATTCCAAACACCAATATCAAACAGCAACACAAGTATAGAATTATTTTAACAATACGCCGTACAAATTCGAGCGTGGACCCAACAATGTGACTGATTTAGCTCATTTGTCAGTGTTGGCTTATGAAATTAGGTTATTGATAAGGTTTCTGATAACGAATGGTACTCGGCCTAATTTAGGGGCTGGCTTGAGTTACATTTGTCTGGATTGGCAGTTCTCTGTTTATCTGTTTACCCTGAACGTAAACGTTTTTCTTCTCGAGGAAACATAAGTGTTTCATGGGTGTAGAAAATACGATGAAATCAAGCGGAAGGTGTATATTATAGATATTTTTATCAACCTGTGAGTCGGTTCGGCTGTGGTACCACTATTTCAGTCCCTATTTTTTCTATTTGATTAATTTCGTTGCGGGATAATGACATATTAGTTTTCCCTGAGACTCGCCGAGCTTCACTGCTCGGTGTCACAAAATGCGTGCCACTGCTGATCCTGGCTTACAGGAGTTGTAGTGGTGGGTGTGAGGGCGGGAAAGTCTCTATTTCAGTCCCTCACTCTGTTTTTTGGGTATTCGACTCCACAGTCAACACTTGGGGAATCCTGGGAATTGGATGCTGAAATCCCTCAGCTTAGCGATTTCAGGGCCCTGGAGGAATGCTAGGATAGTTGGGTAGGAAGTGCGGGGGATAAGGAAACCTCGTGAAAGGAGGCCAGAAAATGTTAGCGAGCCCTTTAAACCTCAATGTAAATTGGCAACCATGAGGTATACAGACTTAGATAACTGTGTGCCTAGGCTCGCGGCAAATATCTCCTCGTGCATGGGCATGCATTCAGTGTGGAGACCAAGCGCACAAGAATTGCCTCAGAGGGGGGGGGGGGGGGGGGGAGGCGGTTCACGCACGGTTGGCGAAGAGCATATACTATCGTGCTAAATGCAAAAGCGGTATGTCAGGGAAACGTTATTTCGAGATAATCGAAGTTTTATAAATATAGTTTTATACGTAAAACTGAGATAGAGGAACTCGTTTAAGGTTTTTTTAACAAGTTCGAAACTAGATACAGTTATGTGGATAAGTTCATTGGGTGGGTATTTCTTTAAGCTATCTGACGACATAAAAATCAAGATGAATTTTTTTTTGAGTTACCGCTTTTGAGCTTAGCACGGAGTATAATAAATCACTGTTATCTCGGTTTAAATTACTATACAATATGTACTGTCATCGTCTATTGCTCAGAGTGACGAAGTGTACCTAAGTAATAATGATATGACAACATAGTTAAAACATACGATCTTAGTAACACGGTATAATAGATCTTAGTAGTATAATGTATTAATTGTAATCTGTTTTATTGTTACAATAAGTAAATAAAGTATTTAGCATTTCAAAGTTCTAGATAACATTGCTGTGTTTGTACAGACAAAGACCTAACTATTCGCTGCTAATAAAATCATTTAGTTACACAAAACACGACACAACATGACACATAAAAACAATGTAACTAAAATGAAACTCCGCTCCTACCTGCGCTCATTAAGCCGCAATTCCAGACCACACCCGAGCGTACGAAATCATAGGAGTGTGTGGGGCTTATTACCTCATTCCCTTTGGAGCGGAGTGTTTCGATTTCGGAGTATTGATACTTGGGGTTTACAAGTAAATCTTCATTAGATTACATATTCGCCAAATATTTGTAAGGTAATGTTAGTCTTATTTTTCTTATAATTAGGGTTTGCTCGCGGCTTTATCCGTGTGTAGGAACCTTCTAACAATATGATGTCGTAATTATTACTAAACTGATCCAAAGTTCCGTAAGTTTAATAGCGTATTGATCGAGGTTATTATTGTCCCAAGAAGATCTACGTGAGGTAACAGCTGTGTATAGTGATATCGTCAGAGGACTAAACACTCCATTTTCCTAGTTCCCACTTCTTTCGTCCAGGAATGACAGCATTCTATTGACTCTTCCGGTATTGTGGCTCTTTAAATCACTGAGGGTAATTTTATATATGGTGGTAGGTCTCTCTTATGTGGGAGTCCTCCTTGGTAGGTACCTTGCAATGTCTATTTCTGCCGCCAAGCAGCAGTGTTGTCACTATTGTGTTCCGCTTTGAAGAACATTGTAGCCAGTAATACTGGACATAATAAGACTTAACATCTCATGTCTCAGGATGGCGAGCGCAGTGGAATACTAAACAATACTTTGTAGTTCAAGGTATTGGATAGTGTTTCTACTGTTTATGGGCGGTCGTATCGCTTACCATCAGGCGAACGGCAAGCCCGTCACTCAAAGCAATAAGCAATAATATCAGGTAACATAATTGGTCATTTGCAGGCCTATGTAACAAAAACCTTTTTATTTCTAATATTTTTTACATACAATTCGTACACGAGACTTGTCGTTTACGTCAATTAATTGAAGAACGTTTGCAAAAATGTAGTCAACGAGGTCACAATACTTCAACTGCTGAACAGAACGTTTTGTTAAAGTTACTCTTTGTTTCAATGTGTTACGTTGGAACCAACGTTGGCATTGTTTGCAAATGTTGGAGATAAGGAAGCTGTTTAGATGTTTATCAGTTACAATGTTTGTACTCATTACCGCGTAGTACTGTCGATGCTGTACGACTGTCACATTGAAGTATCGGGTTCGATATAAATTATATTTGATTTGTCTGCTTAGCGTCAGTCCAAAGTCCAGAATTGTGCTCAGTAAATGAAAATAGGCTCTTTTGTGATCATTTCGCTGTCAAATACTATAAATTACAATGCCTGCAACACAGTCATAAAATCTTTGTTAAGATTGCCTTTTTCCGAGGTCTTAAATTGTCAAGAATTGCCCGCCGTTCAGGACGTATTTTCGCTGTAAATAAAGGCTAAATACCTAAACTAATTAAGTTAGTTGTTAGAGTATATGGTGCATCTAAAACCGTCACTAAAACAATAACATGTATATTTAGACGAATGGAACTTTTATCACAACAGCTTCCTGAATCTGAATCCGAAATCAATATCCGACAAAAATCCGTCGGATATCGGAGAGCGAAAATTGTGTTAACGTACATCACTGGTTACTGTGTCCGATTACCGCGAATCTGAATTGTCACTGAACTGATACACATTGATGAAGTTGTGAACTTAGATAATATTGTGACTGGCTGGTTGTTTCAGTTCGAAATAGGAATAAACGACGATGGAATTCGAGAAGAAAAATAAGATATACTTATCGTAATCTTGATGTGTATATGTGTTATAATCCGCCATAGTAAGTGTGTCGTGTTCTGGGATCAGCCTGTGAATATCCTGTTCCAACAGGCCGGCATAATTGTGACGAATTTCGAGGGATAATCATCTCTTGTCAGTCGACATGCTATTGGAGTTAAATTATTCTGTTAATAACTTCAAGTTTATTATAATTTTATTTTGAAGTACTTAACTATGATTGATCCTTTAACCTTCTACTACTGTAATATAAATTCTTTGTACTTAGAAATTATTTTCTCCTTTTTAGTTCGATTACCAATAAAAGCGTGTTTTTTTAGTTTTTTTAATTATAGGAGCTTGGTCGTAATTTTGCAACTATAACGCTCCATACGACCGCCTTCACCGGTGCTCACTCACTTTTCACGTTTTCTTTTTTTTATTTAAAACCCTAGCCCCTTCCAATGCAGGTACCGTCAAAAAAACTATTTATATTGCCGATATTGAAACCAAAAGTATTTAAGAATGTTCAGTTATTAAAGTCACTGCAATTTTCTTTCGGTTTAGGATAGAAATAGACGAAAATGTGATACGTCTCTCGTCATAGGTAAAATATCCAACTATTTTATCTAACACATACACATCGCGCCTTTATCACCGGAGGGGTAGGCAGAGGATCAACTAGGGCATTCATTTTCGACCTGATATGTTGAGGGCGAGCCTATTGCCACATCCGGCACAAATTCAAGACTCCGGGCTGATACCAAGCAGAAAAACCCAATATCACTTTCCTCAACTCAGGATTCGAACCCGGGACCTCAGCGTGGTAGTCGTACTGTCTAAGCAGTACAACTACGACACCAATATAACGTTAAACGCAATAATATAACGTTATAATTTATTCTTTCAATTTTATTATGTCAATGCTTCCAATCCGTTTCAAACTATCCATTACTAATTAAAAAAATAGCCTTGTATAATGTCCTGTCGCGCATGCGTAACTAAATATTAATGAGCACTGTGAAAACCTTTTAAGCTAATCTTAAACTAGCATTTCGAGTTGACTCTTTATCACTTTTACATTATTAATGTTAACTTTAGCTCGAGGATTGCACGTGTAAAGAACATTTTAATTATTTTTAATCTCATGTTAGTAAGTGCTATATTCGCCTGCGGGATTCCGAAGTTGATTTTTTAACGTCCTTTTTAAAATCAAATTCACAATTCGTGTAGTTGTGAATTTAATTTTTTGCAGGTTAGAACGTAAGCTTTACGTTAATTGGAGATTATGGCTATCTTTACGCTAAATTCCATTCAAAACTATTCAGTGGTTTATGTGTGTACTTATTACATTGAAACGTATATAATATATTCACAAACTTTGTCATACAATATTTATTTATGCGAACCTCTTTTCAACGAACAACAGTAATTATATAATATTATATACTCTTAAAAACGAAATCACTTAAAAACTTTCTCGTATACTATTCTTTTCTGTTCAAATATAGTTATTCATTTATCTAGGACTTATTTCCTTTCTAACTCCACAATGTATATTTAATATTAATATGTCTTTCCAATGCGACGCGAGAGATGCGACGATAACCTAGTTGGGTATGGAACGGTCTGCCGACACGAATGTCCGCAGGTTCAAATCCCAAGGGCACACACCTCTGACTTTTCTAAAAAATCATGTGTGTATTCTTTGTGAATTTATCGTTCGCTTTAACGGTGAAGGAAAACATCGTGAGGAAACCTGCACATCTGAGAAGTTCTCTATAGGAATTTCGAAGGTGTGTGAAGTCTACCAATCCGCACTAGGCCAGCGTGGTGGACTAAGGCCTAATCCCTCTCAGTAGTAGAGGAGGCCTGTGCTCAAAAGTGGGCAAGTATATAATACAGGGCTGATATTATTATTATTATGTCTTTCCAATAATGAATTCTATGAAAAAAACTTCAAGAATTTAGGCAATTATTTATGAAATATTTCATTC